>NC_142712.1:28701951-28855938 GCF_055471065.1 Atractosteus spatula
TGCAGTTCTTTTGCAACATGAATATAATTATATCGTTATTAATTTCTTGAGATACGCGATTCCATATTATATTCCCTTTTAATCAAATTCTAAAAGTATGCTTGTTGACTCCGGTATCGCGTTAGTTAAAGACTTCGATGCTTAAAATGTTTAGGGAGAAATGGAATACTGGTGTGTATGTTTTCTTTAAAGTACCGAGACCAGCCATATACTGTATGTTTAAGTTCCAAAATTAATATCGTTTATGGACTTCACACGCGTTGCAGTATGCTCCTATTCTTTTTATGCTCAGGCACTAAGTAAAAGGAGATGCTTCATATTGCTTGACTAATTTTAAAAACTAAGTTAGAAATGCAGACGCTCCCTCGGTGCGCTGCTCTGGTGCGCCGGCTCTTACACAGTGCCTGTCTGCCGTAAGCGTTACAATATACATACCCAACACTGCTTGTACCCATCTGTCATGCAAATAAAACACCTTGAATTGAATTGAATTGAATTGAGGGGAGAGGGGGGAATACTAAAGCCAATACTGGCTCAATACCCTCGATGGGCTTTGACGTGCTAATGCGTTGGTTTAACAGTCCGGGTGTGGCAGGCTTCCAATGTCAACTCGACTCGATTGGAAGACAATGAACGTATTTTGTGATATTTAGAAATATAAATTTGTTTGGTGCGAGTGAGGTTTTATTTAATCTCTGACCAAGGGAAACGTTTCATTTTTTCAAAGAAATGTTTGTTAAAAAATAAAGTCATAGTTCTATGGGATTCAATCACAGACCATGTGACATGGGAGTCAGGAAACTACTGTAACACACAGCGCCACCGGATTTAATAACGCAATAAAAACGCTATAAAATAATGTGACTAGGCACAGAAAAAGTTTACAGCACAGTACAATAATAAATGCTGACCATGACTTTAGAAGCATAAATTACCTTACACTCAATTTAAACACAAGCTGTCTTTCTGTATGAACCTCTAAGCTGGTTCATACAGAAAATGTAGAAATGCATTAGCCTGATTATGATTAAAAAACACATAATTAAACACGCGTTTGCGATTTAAATCAGAACACGATTTAAATCAATATAAATGTTTATATTGTAACGCATACTGTCCAGCCTCCATTTCTCTATAAAAATTTACTCTGTTGCACACACACACACAATAGAAGGAGGAACCGCTGTCAGAAGGGAAGATATGTTCAAAATATCGCAAATATCGTTCATGTTGCGATATTTTGAAATATAAAAGTCAATTGATTGTCCATAATATCGCTATTCTATTTTTTCGAAGAAATGTTTGTTAAAAGAAAAGTCCGGTACCAGCTGGATTCGATCACACAACCTCCCAGTTGCTAGTCACGCACCTAGACCAGTCGGCTAGAAGACAGCTCGCATGAACAGGCAGGCGAAAAAGCCGTACACAGCCCTGTCGCAGCACACGAATACCGTTATTAAATTCTTTAGATACGCGATTCCATATTATATTCCCTTTTAATCAAATTCTAAAAGTATGCTTGTTGACTCCGGTATCATGTTAGTTAAAGACTTCAAAGCTTAAAATGTTTAGGGAGAAATGGAATACTGGTGTGTATTTTTTTCTTTAAAGTACCAAGACCAGCTACAGTATATACTGTATGTTTATGTTCCAAAATTAATATCGTTTATGGCCTTCACACGCGTTACAGTATGCTCCTATTCTTTTTATGCTCAGCTACTAAGATTTCCCTTCAGTGGTAAAATTCAATATCTACAACGGGCACAGCAAAGACGTTTTTACTGTAAGTCTTTCTACGACAGACCAACGGACCACGAGTGCCCCTGTCGGTCAACCAATCACGTACTGCGGTGCCACGCGTCATCTTGCGTCATACTGAGCGACGTCACCTGCGGTACGTGTCTGTGACGCGCACTTTGAATGGCTGCATCTGTATTTAAGGATCAAAACCTTGAGCATGCACTTTTCTCCCTTCTTCTTTCTGGCAGAAGATTTAAGAGTATAAAAGTCCCAGCCTTTAGATTCAAAGAAAGCTTCTTTCTCATAGCCATAAGACTTCTAAACAACACCTGTTAATCCTTAATCCTCCTACACTGACTTTACACCCCACTGGTTTTGCAGTGAACTCACAATACTGTCCCTAATTGTTTTTTGCATATTGCTACAATTTGAATACTGCTGAAGATTACAATTGTTACTCTTCTAATGTATACTGTGGCTATTGTATTCTGTACTAATCTCATGTATACTGTTGCTAACTGTAGGTTTATGCATACTGCTGCTACTTGTATTTTATACTACTACTTTCCATTATTTTGTTGGCATACATGCTATAGTTTTAGGTTCCTGTTTTATGTTCCTGTGCTGTCATTTATTATGTGAGGAAGCATGCAAGTAAACATTTCATTGTACTCAGTTACATATGACAATAAACTTGAACCGTGAACATACCAGGACCATTGTGGATGTTGATAAGAATTATGAAGGATATCTCCAGTATTGCTGATATACATATTTATAAAAGTTTAATTCACATCACCAGAATCATCAAGTCTATTGTTGTGCTTCCCCTCTAACATTTCATAGGAATTTTAAATCTGAAAAAGAGATAAATGTGTTTTATTCTGGCAGCATGCAACCAAAAAGTTACAAGTGTGCGGAGGCAAGCCTTGCCTAAACCAGAGGCACTGGGAAGTTGAACATTTTAGGTGTTGGATAACAAAGGCCCTTCTGAAGTGTTTCAGTGTAAGGGAGCTGCTGTTTCTATTAATACTGCCCAGTGACAGACAGGACTGACAATGGGAGTTGAGGTTAAATAGATGGGGGCATTCTTTCCTTGCGTCTTTGTTCTGTCTGCTGTCTGTCCTATCCACTCCAGACACAGGTAGGATGGCTTTGTTAATACCTTGAGTGAAGGCTATATTCTTGAAGGCTCCGTCTATTTTATTCAACTTAACCTGAGAGAAATGTCAGAAAGCTTTGTTTTTGGAAGTTTATTTTTCAAGTGATTGTTTTAATACAGTAGGCATGCTTTAATAACATACAGTGGGACGACCATTCCTTCAAGGTGTCATACTGTCATAAATTTCCAAATTTCATAGTAAAATATCACTCTTTGTATAAAATATCATTAATTAAATAATAGCCTCAATTTTATATGAATTACATCTGTTTTTCTCTGTCTATAGGACTCAACCTTTAAATATTTTTGTCTAACTTTAATTTTTAAATTATGCCAATTAGCTGTTTGATTGAAGTAAAAAAATAGAACATATTTTGTGTCAATGCAAAATAGTTTCAAAATATTTTCATTACAATGTTGATGCTAACTTAAGAATGGGAATCACTGAAGGAAATGTTTTTGCAAACATTTTTTTCCTGGAAGAATCAAACAGCACAGAATGCTATAAAAGATTACATTCTTTAATACAGTCTATAAGGGGACAGCTGAATTAAAAAAAATATCTGACAAATTAAAAATTGCACCCTGTCTTTTATCTTCTGTATAAGGGTGCTTATCTTACAATTGTCAATTTTGATTGCTAAACACTTTCGTTTTGTTTGTGCCATCATGCATTTTTGTAACATGCAATATCTGATTTTAAGCGATCTTACCAAAAAGATCAAAAGTGAATCTGCATTTTAGTTACTTTACAGTGATATTTGATATAATCGAATTACACTGCAATGATAAGTGGCAAAGCACTATTATTTAGGTAAAAATGACAAATGAAAATCTCTTATTATTTTCTGCATGTCAAAGCTTTGACCCAGAAAGGGATGCCCTAAAGAAAATGTGAAAAAAGGCTTTTAAATAACCTGGTTATTTGTAGAGCTTTGCCTCTTGACAGCTGTGGAATTCCCATCTGTAGACTAATCCTTTTAGAGAAACCAGGCCTTGCTATGTAGCTGAAAGTGTCTAAATGCTTGAATCAGTCTGTCATCCTACCCCCATTTGTCTACTGCAGTATCAGCTTCTTTTTTGGGTGCATTGTCACTACAATCAAGTGTTCCAGAGAAATGAACCAGAAGCCACGCTTATCTTCTAAGCTAGTCTCAGTCTTCACAAGCAGTTGCCAATGACTGACCTGAGAGCAGACTTAATCCATTAAATGCCAAGTTTGCCCTCAAGATAGCTTTAACTTTTTACACAGGTTCTTTTTTTTCAAGTCCTGGCTGACTGATTAGGTTCGATTGTAAATTAAAATATTGGTTATATTCCAATGTGATTCTTTTATGAAAAAAATGCAAAATAACTCCTAATTTGCCTTGGAAACTGAACTGAATTTTAAAAATAGGTATGTTTGGTAATGGGAAAAATGCTTAGGATACTGTTACATTATTAGCTATGCTGTTTCATAGTGTTCTTTATACTAGTTTTTTCTTTATATATTGATAATATTCCATATTACGTGTATGATGCACTTCATCCTATAGAATGTACATTGATGGGAATGTAATCTTAAATTAGGATAGTCAGAGATATTACTTAATTTATCTTTTTCCACCTTTTCCTATGTACATTTTACATGCCACAGAACACATATGAGAACACTGCCATCTCATTGATTATATTTTTTACCTAAAAATGATGTCAAACGAAACCTAGTAAACAATATTAACTTGGTCTGTCTTAATTTGACCTCATTGGGACACTTAATCTTGAAAGGTTCCTTAAGAATATATCTTTAGAATATGTATATAGAATATATCAATGAAAATGTATATTGAGGTATATGAATCTTTTTTGGTGATTCTGACCAGACTCAACACTTATTGCCGCCCTACTGATCCTTCTTTTAATGTTAGGTTATAAATGTAGATTTTTTATTTTGCCATTTCTGTGAAAACACAAATTTCATCAGCTGTTACACTTAACACCAAGAAAAATAATACATGTCATCAGTCACATCAGGTGCATTATCAAAACGTTTTTTTTTTGTCTTGTAGGTTGAGTCGTTTTGAGCCAAAATGCCAGAGCAAGCGTGAGTATTATTTAACTTACAGATGTTCCTTGCCACCTGTGTATATCAACTTTTGACAATTGCTACCTGCATGTTTTTATATTTTTTGTTTATTTCATTTATGTTTTTGTTTACAAATTATTCATGCATTTTCTCTTCTTTTTTTACAGACAAGAGGTAAGTTAAATTTAATATGAATCTTTTCCTGCCTCTCATTAAATACAGCATTTGTTTTTGATAGAGAGCAGAGTTCCTGCACTCTTATTAAATACAGATTAATAAATATTTTGGTTCTGAAAGATTTTCATGCAAATATTTTCATTTCATTTTAAATAGTGAAAATAAGATTCTTACTTTGAGAACAAAAACAAAGTAAAACCATCCGAACTGCAAAAAAAGGAAAATCTGCAGTGAACTTGAGATGTGTAGAACAGTTCAAAACTTTGTATGTTTTCAGCATTTATTTTTCATAGATGCTTGATAAAGATCACAGAAGAGGAGATCCAGTAAAATTCATAATATTAAAGATGATTTTTTAAAACTTATTTTTCAGAGAAAATCCAAGATAACTGCTTCCCGCAAGCTTATGCTAAAGGTAAGGAAAATGGAAAATGAGGTAGTGCTCATTAACCAGGGGCAGATTAACGAACAGGCTGGCATAGACTGTATTCTAGGGGCCCAGGATGATCAGGGGCCCCTGACTGGCCAGAATTATTGTTATTATTATTTTTGTGGCTAGCATCAAAATGTGTGATAGAAAATATCGAGAAAATATACCAAAAAGAAGCTAGCTAGTCCAGGTTCTCGGGCTTGTGCCCTCGCTGCTCCTGCCCCAGTTTGTCCCTCACCACATAGGCTCAAACCCAGGTCCCCAGCATTGCTTAACAGGGGTGTTGCCAGCTGAGCTAAAGAAGACCTTCCTCAGCCCGGGTGGCCAACCTCCCTGTTATGTGAAAGGGAGTAGAGGGCGGTGCCGTCACTGCACTGCAACTGGTTGGTACAACCTGTATATCGGCGGTATTTGTTACAATCTGATAGTGGGGCGCAAAAACAAAAAACACAGAGTTTAAAAGGACAGCATGAGAAGGATTTGCTTAAAAAGTCCCCAAATTGACTGGTTATTTTTAGCCTGCTGGATTGTCATCCAGTCAGCCTGAGCCAGACCCCGACCCCAATGTTTACGGCTAACATTATAGCCCGTGCTATAACAGCTAGCCATAGCTAGCTCTAGCCTGGGTGCAGACCACATCAACGCTGATCATGATGACAAGCCAGCTCGTAGATTGGCTGTGAATCTCATTTACTGGTTGCATTGCTGTACTTACATTACAGGCTATAGTAGTGTGTGTGCGTGTTCCCTGTTTGTTCTGCGTCATATTCTGTTTGAATCGACAGTAGCAGGCTCTTACTCCGAACACTTCACTGAATTATTATAGTATTATAGTAGGGCGGGCTACAAACGTTTAGCCTAGGGGCCTCTGATCACCTTAATCCACCACTAGTAGTGTTTGAAAGAAATTGGCATTTGAAATGCAAAAGTATAAATATTTCAAATTAATTGACTGTGTATTTGAATTTTGTTACAAATTATGTAATGTTTAACTTTAGTAGTTCTTTATTAAGCTCTTTGTATCATTTCACTTGAATACAATTTACACTATGGACATGATTGTCAAAAGATGGCGATGGCCTTTATACTCACTTTGATTTAAAAAAAAGAGGGTATTTTTGAATGCAGCAATTAAATACTGATAATCAAAGTTCAAGAAAATCCTGAAAAATTATTAAGAATACTCAAAAAGAGGGCTTACCTAACATGGTTTTATGGTTATACTGTATATTTTTTTTTAGGGTTTCTCAATTTGTTGCCTACCTAACAATTTTGTGCATTCCCCAGGCATAATTCCAATTGACTGTTACACAACAAACGGTGGTCACAACTGAATCAGTGAATTGAGGGCATTGCAGTTCTTGATGTTATTTCTATTTTAAATTCTAAGAAGGTACATTTTCAATAATTTCAGTGATACAGTTCCTTTGGATAAAAAACAACTCCACATGAAAACCATGAGATTCTGTAAACACAAACCAGGTGCTCAGTGTTTGGTACCTGGATTTAATTAAATTGCCAAAAGGAGTTGATGAGATTCTGTATAAGCACCCATTCAAAAAGAAGATGATGAACATTGCTCAAACATGACCCGCTTGAGCAATGTAGGTCACCTGGTTGTATGATTGAAGGTAACCTGTCGGTAATCAGCAGACTAATTCAGAGAAGACAACAACAAGAAATGTGATTGACAGGCCAAATCCTGGAAGCCAGGTCACCACTCTAGCCCTGAATCTGTGACCCATCTGTATAGCTATTTTCAGATTGCAGTAGATATAGCACAACACACTCAAATTAAGAAATAATCTGCACATCACCACCACTCTGTTTTCTTGAAAATGGTCCACATTCTTATGGTTGTTTCGTATTATGTGGGCAAAAAAACTATATGAAAAACAAAAGGGAAGATAACATGTATTGAGATGTTTTTTAAGCCAGTTGGTGGGTAGTGGAATTGGAAGGATATAGAAAGGCATTATTCTTAACAAACACCAATTGAGGGCAAACTTACTACGATACACAAAGTCATTCAGCCAACGGTTTTTTGTTTCATCTCTGCATGCCAACAGAACAATACAAGACCACACAGGGCTACATTAGTGAGGCTTCAAGAAAACAGTTTAATCTAAGTTTCATTTAACTTAATCTGACTAACCTTTTTCCCTATCTAACAAGAGTCCAATTAAATATTTGTGATAGCAAATGACCACAGTCATCAACAGGAGAAAACACACTCAGGCAGCCTTCACCAGCTGAGCAGTGTCCCACAGCAGATGGACAAGAGGTTCATTAAAGTCAATGCATCAATGTACCCAGGATGTGGATCGCCATCAGAGTGGATGGAGTGGATTCTAATAAAGAAATAGCATAGTTCTTTGATGTAGTTTTTTATTCAAATTTTAATATATTTAATTAATATTTTCCAACATCATTGACTAAATCCATTGAAACTGAATTTTGCACTCCCTTCATGCATAAATATAGAAGTGCTGTTCCGATCTTTACCACAAGAGGGAGAAAACAATTTACTGTAAGCAGAATATTGTACCCAGTAAGTGATCTTCATTATATACCCAAATAGTGCGATCTGTAGGTGAATGTGAAGATGAAACATTTATTTCACGATTTTATTGTTAATCATATTAGTTTCACATATTTGTGCATTGTAAAGCACATTTATTTAAATAAGAACAAGGATTTGACAATTAATCCTAGTCTTTAAATACTGAAATTTTACAAAAATAAGTTTGTCACTTTTTGAAAAAAGATATTTCAGTGTAAGCTTGAGAAGGGGGCAGGCGTTTATTGCAATGACAGACAAAAGTGCAAACAATGTGCAAAGGCTGAATGATGTTTTCCCTGTTCTCAGAGCTTGCTGTTGGCAAAGGCAAAAGAAGAGTTGGAACAGGAAATTGTGGACAAGGAGGAAGAAAAGGAACGATACCTGAGTGAGAGAGTGCCACCACTGCAGCTCCATGGCCTGTCTTACAATCAGCTGCAGGTAAGTGTGCTACACTTCAGCTAAATCCCAAAACTCCCCTTTCACAACTATCACTGCCATTTACACAGGCCCAGCAAGACCTAATTAATTCCTTCTTAACCTTTCTCCTTACCAAAGACAATTTTACACAGTTCAACATTGATGCTCAGAACCTGAGAACCTGTACACACAAATGTGTTGGAATTTATTGTATATGCTGTTATTATTGATCTTTGATACAAAATGTGGTCAATCATGGATCAAATCCTCCAGTTGTTGCTTATCAAAGCAATTGTTTTTGTTGATTAACTCATATGTGGGATATTAATTTCCCTTCCCTTTAAAAATATCACTATTCATTTGTATTGACCATTTTTGAACCCCAAATCAGATATGTATATATGATGATTTTTTAATTTGTATATGTAGTGTTTTCATATATGTAGTTTTTATTCAGTTATATTGTATTCTCTGTAGCTCATTATTATTTTATTGTTGCACAGACAGTAACTTACTGAAAATACAGAACAAAAAATTAAAAGAAGAGCAGTAAGAAACATGCTTCTCTTAACAATTAAGTAAAAATGTTAGACCCTTAATCTGTATTTTCCTGTTGAAATTTAAACCAGTATGTTCTGACCTTATTTTATATGGTAAATGTCTTTCATCAGGGACTTGGAATGGCTTTATCTCTTTCTCTGTCCTTTTTGTTCCCTCTGCAGGAGCTCTGCCAGGAACTACACGCTAAGATTGACGTGGTAGATGAGGAGCGCTATGACATTGAGGCTAAAGTCATTCACAATACCAGAGAGGTACGATATGTGCTAGAGAAATACTGGAGAGTACTGGAGTCAAGTGTATCTATTTGCAGAAGTGTTTCATCTTATGGTTTCATAATGACTAAATGAGCCCATACATTTTTAAAGTGATTTTACAGTGCGTGTCTTGCTACAAAGGATAAATTCAACTTCTCCCTCAATCTCCAAGACAAATTTATTTATAATAATAAACTTTATTAATTATAAACTTTATTTTATATAGCGCCTTTAAAGGTGGCTTCTCAAAGCGCTTAGATTTCCCTTATTCACCTTAAATCTCTCTTCTTAGATCCAAGATCTGAACATGAAGGTGTTTGACCTGCGTGGGAAGTTCAAACGCCCCGCTCTGAGGCGGGTTCGAGTCTCTGCTGATGCAATTTTGCGGTCGCTACTGGGCTCCAAGCACAAGGTGTCCATGGATTTGAGAGCCAACCTGAAGTCAGTGAAGAAGGAAGACACAGAGAAGGTAGGACTTGGTCTTCACGTTAGATGGCAGTAAAGCACTGCTGGCATATGGATGATTTTCCACCCTAAGGTGACATTGAGGTTTTTTTATGCAGCAGTTTTATATTGTGCTGTAAAGGCTTTAAAGATGAGGGAGATGGGAATGTAACAGCTTTCATCCCAGAAGAATATATTTATTTCACACACGTTTTTGCAGCTACTCCACAAACCTCTAGTTATCCTAAAATGCACAATAGATTTAGTTCCCATTTTGTCCTTTGAACACAGCAATGAGAGCAATCCTTCATGATTAGATGAGGAAGTAACTGAAATTCTCTGACCCTCCCCAGGACCCAATTCAGTGGCTTTTTGAAAACTAGAAAAAAAAATAGAAACTAGAAAATCAAACCAAAAAATGGGTGGTATTACTTAAGGAGACAGTCCATCAGCAGATTTACATGCATACTGCTAGAGGGTATGTAGAAGAAGACAACTGTATCCTTGTCTCCTACAAAAGATAAGCAGTCATCCCCTGAACTGAACCTATTTCTCAAGGTCAAAAACTGAAGGTCAAGGTGACCTCAAAATTGTCTGGGTTGGTCAAGATAAAAAGACACATCTGCCTTCATTAAATTGTAAAATTGATCTTTGTTCAATTTCAACAAAGCTTACTTGTATACGTTACTTTTGTTTAATGCATTTCATGTATAAAACATCAACAAATGGTTGTATATTTTATGTAGTATGCAGAAAATGCAAGATTGACTGATGTATAGTCTCCTTTATCTATGTGTTGAATAAAGCTGTGATGCAAAATTACAGCAGAACTGCATTGTAAATGGGGTGAAAACCTCGATAAACACAAAAATCTATAATAAGGGAGCAAAAGAAAAGAAATAATTAGACTTTGATGTTCTGACAGGAAATTGTTTTGCCAAGAATACTGGGTGGTAGCTTTATATGATCTTCAGAGAATGACAATAAGCATATTGTCTGTTAAATAAATGCGTTTGTCCATATTTTCAAACCTGCCAAGCATGATTAACTTAGATCTCTACTTCTCCATTGTTTTCATAGTGTGCAGTACTTCTGCAATCAACAATTCTTTGTGGGAATTACAGTTTCTGAGACCTGTAAAACCAGTATTGCAGTCTGCTTTTTCTTTACCAAACAGTTAATCCCAGGATGTTGTTTTAGTCAAAACCAGTACATAAAAGAGGGATTTCGTGACATATGCCTTTGGCTAAGTGATGACCCTAGTATTTAATCCTATTGAAGAAAGCCTTTTGCATATTGGAAAACACTCTGACAATAACATTAAAGAACTTAAAGGATGCAATGGCTTTTACCTTGGAGAGGATTCATCCAGCTAACTGTTATGCTGGTACTCAGCCTCCACCCTGTTTATATGATTCAAGTGTCATGTACTCTATAATCTTTTTTTGGAACACTAATATTCTACTTCTATCTAAAATTTCTTCTTCAACAGAGGAAAATTATTTTGATTTAAATTATTTTATAATGTATTTTGCACTAAAGCCCTATCTTAGGGTGGAGTGGTGGCACTGTGGCAAAGGATCTGTGCCTGTGGCTGGAAGGTTGCCAGCTCAAATCCCATGGCTGGCAGAGGAATTCTGCTCTGTTGGGCCCCTGAGCAAGGCCCTTAACCCCATCTACTCCACGGGTGCTGTACAAGGGCTGACCCTGTGCTCTAACCCCAAGCTTCTCTCCCTGTCTGTGTCTCATGGAGAGCAAGCTGGGGTATGTGAAAAGATTAATTCCTAATACAAAAAATTGTATATGGCTAATAAAGTGAATTTATCGTATCTGCACCATATGTACAATATGTTTTACATAATTTACAATCCATCACTCAGTTCTTAAAAACCAATTTTGTTCTGCTTGGGATTGGGTTTAATATGTACAAAGGCAACATGCAGAACAGAAACTGAGGAAAAAATATTTCAGCCAGATGTGAAGATCTGAAATAGTGAGGCTAAAGTTCCAGACATAATGATCCTAGTGTGATAAGGGTAACCAAGATAAGGAGAATGTCAAAGACGCATTTTGATTTTCCAAAGTTGTATTCGTGTACCACCAAACCCGGTCTGAATGTCATCAGACACTAATTTTAAAAAGCTTTTTGTCATTTGACAGGGAAAAGGAACAGAAATATGAACATTATCAAATGTATTTGGGGTCATGGATCAGGAACTTGAGAGGGTTTTAGTTTATTCAGGAAATTTCTGAAGAAGGGCATTTAGCTAAAATTTGTTGTCAAGTTTTTTGTCCTGAAAGCGTCCTCTCAATACAGGAGAGACCAGTGGAGGTGGGTGATTGGAGGAAGAATGTTGAGGCCATGTCTGGGATGGAAGGCAGAAAGAAGATGTTTGATGCTGCAAAACCTGGCACCCCACAGTGAAAAGGTGAGGATTCCAAACAGACCTGATCTTGACCTGTTTGTTCAGCTTAAAACGTTGCTACAAAGACACTGCAATAACAGGGGACCCATCCCTGGTGCACTTCTGAATATTATTTTAAAATGTAAATATAGGTTGTTGATACTTGTTAAAGAAAACCAAGTAGTCACATAATAAAGAATAAAGCTGGAAACTGGTCAGTTGTACCAGGAAGAATTGGCTCAGTAAGGTTGATTTGCACAGACACTGTTTCCCATATAATATTGTTATAACACTAATACTAATATACTTCATTTTATACAGTTTCTTTAAAAGTTATAGAAAGTGTTTCTCGAAGCATAGATGGGCTTGAGGGACAGAATTAGAAGAATGAAGGTGGCGAGGTGGGAAGTAGAGCAATAGTAGTGCAAGGACCCCAGAATAGGAGTGAACAAAAGTGATCACTTGCACTAACCATGGTCAGGATTCTGGTTGCCGAATTCTGGACATACTGTAGTTTGTTCAATTGAGTTTAGATACCCCAGCCTCCAGCACCCAGGGTATTACAGTAATCATTTATGTTTTATGAATGTACATTTAAAGAAAGCTAAAGAATATTTCAATAAGTTGCTTGCAACAAAAATGCATCACAATAGGAATGCTGCAATTTTAAACTTGCAAGTGTCTTCTAAACTTTGTGGCTAAGCAACAAACATAACAGCTTAATACAGTATCTGCTTTCCGACTCATTTAAAAAGGTTCATGCCATTTGTATGGCAGCTGGGAACTTCAACTGTTTAGTAAGAATTTTGTACTGAATGATTTTAATATGCAAGAACACAAAACTGCAAAGATTTAATTAATTTATTTGATTTCTTTTCTACAGATGAAACTCACATACAACTACTGAAACCACAGACTGAACAAGAGTTTACCTACAATACAAATAGCAGTAAGATGCAGTTTTCCACCCAATAAGTCCTTTGGAAAGCTCTATTTTTAGGACAAATGTCTATTTTTCAAATATTTAAAAATGTGGTCGTGTTATAAATGTGTCACAGGATATGTGTTACATCTCATGGATCTATTCACAACAAAGATTATTGATGTGGTTGTAGAGCTACACTAATGTTGAAATAAAACTTTTCCATGATGTCTGTTTTCTCTCTTTACGCACAGCTTTTCTGCACATTGAACTAATTAAGCTTTTTGACTTTTAACACTAATTGATCTGAAGACATCACCTTGCTGTTTCTTGTTAGAAGCTAAGGCATGAGCTTCAACAACATACTATAGGTGTTTAGATTATTATCATGCTCCTAAAACACTTTGTATAAATACGTGTCTCTTGTTCTCGGCTTTAAATGCACTTCCCCATATCTTCCAATTGTGTTCTGTACCTTTCTGTTTCACTGTTATTTCCAGACTCAATGCCTGTCAAGAGGTTTGAATACCTGAATCAGGACCTGTTGTTTTTCTCTCTCTATTCATGATTCAGGTATTTTAGCCTGTTAGAGTAGGACCATTGAGCTGAGGAATGGATCTTTATAATGATTGTTTTTCTAAGAATACAGAGCTGCAAAATCTCATGTACAACTTAATTACCAAAATTGAACACAATATTCTAAATGTGGATAATTTTAACATTAGTTATTTTAATGAACATTCTAAAATTATAATATTTTACATCTTAAAATTCTGTTTGCTGTTCTTGCTTCCCTGCATTATCTGGAAGACATTGTTCTTTTCTGAAGGATTTATAAAGTGCTTTATTTATCATTCAGTTCTTATTAGTTGATGTGTTTAACCATTAGGGCAATAGCTTACCAGAATTGTATTTAAATACTTGTGTTATGCGCTTTTAAACAGAATACCTTTAACCTTTAGCACCTGAAACAATAAACCCCTATACTGGACTCTACCTGTGCAGTGCAAAGCATACAGTACCTCTACTTTGTACTATTATGAAAGTAATGAATGCATCCATGCATCTTTAAAAGTGAATTTCACCTAATGGAAAGATGACATTTTAAAAACCTACAAACAGGGACATGATGACATACAACACACATCTTATACCAAAATGCAGTACATGATTTTATCAAGATTCAAAACAGATCAAAAACCTGAAAAACTAGATTTTTCATTAGCACTTTTATTTTCATTAAATTTTATGTTGGGAAGTTTCCTCTCTTAGAGTGGCATGGGGTCATTATTTTAAATCTCCTTCATACATAAGCATATGGCTATAGCTATCGTTTTGCAAGCAGAATTCAATTTCAGCCCTTTAAAGTTTTAAACAAATACTCTTGTCTGTAATGTGTCAACTTGGATCATATGATGGCTCTTCTAGTATATGATGTTTACACATGATTAGTAAATGATCTTAACAATAGAGCCCTTATTCTGTGATAGTCATCTAAGTGGCTCAGCATGACTATTGCCACACATTTGCATGTGTAATATCATTCACTTGAAAAAATGCAGTGCCAGTAAAACTGAATGAAGTGAAATGCAAATTCTAATCTAAGAGTGTAGAAGCTGCCAGAGCACTCTTCATCAGGAGTAACTTGGTAACAAAGACACTTTGCCTTTGCAATAATTCACATTTAACGTAATATATTTTATCATTACACTTTTTCTATTTATTCACTTCTGTTTATCAGATATAATATATTGTGTCAGTTGCAGTTCATGAGGTACAACAACATACAAGAATAAGATGCTTTGTGAGTGTTTGAGTATTTTAGGATAGATTTTGCTTCACCCGTTTGGTTCCCTGGCCATAGGGTGAGTCTTAAACACAGGACATCAAAATGCAGAATTAAACTTGTGCAAATCTTTACTGGTTAAAAACAAATAGTACAGAAGGTCAATGCAAACAACACACCCCATTTCCCCACCTAGGCCAGGCTAAATACTCTAAGCCCCCACACCAGTTTCTCGTTTAACAGGGTGAGGCAGCAGGTCCTATAACTTGACACAAGATGGCGGAACACACAGAAAAGGACAACTTCGTGGATCCACAACATGTAATTCATTAGTACTAATTATAATCATTATAATCATGAATTAATTGTTGATTCAACTTAATTGAGTTTTATTTAAACCAGTAGCTAGTTAATTCAGAGGAAAAATGGTTATCGTTATTAATGGTAATTATACACACAACTATGAAATGCAATAAATTCAGTGGTTGAGGAAATACATAATAGTTTTGCCTCCAATGGGAATAACATCTTGCTTGCATAACTATACTAATTCCAAACATTGTTACGAATAAGAGGACGTCATTTAGCCCAACCCACCCTGTTTTTGTTCTAGTATCTTGGTACTAGAACAAACACCCATGAAGCCATTTCCTGAATTATGCCAAGAAGTATATTTCAACAAAGTGACTCGGATTTTGTTTCAAATTCCAATTGCTTTCTGATTAAATAAATACCTCCTGCATTATATTCTAAATGCATCTTATGTTAATTTCTCCTTATTTCTGTCTAATTTTGATTTTGTAGTATTTAACCAAAATGAACACAATATTTTGTAGCATTCACAAATGTTACAATGGTAATAACTCCTGGCAGACAATGGCAGGGCCTCCCAAAAATGTATTTTTTTTGTCAAAACAATGGCAATTTACACATCTTGAAAGTGTGAATAAAATATCTTGAATCTATAAGAAAACTGAAATGGAATATGTGAATAGTGTTAATAATGTACAGTATATTGTATGGAACTGTGAGCAAAACGAATGAATGAGACACATTTTCACTGTCTCATGATGAAATATTGATGATGAGAAGTTGACAAGCTGATGGGATACCAAATTCCTTTTGTAACAGTCATCTGGTCTTTCCTTCAAAATGGTGAAGATCAATAATGATAATCTAGGTCTTCAAACTGGGATGTCAACATTCAGGTAAATCTATTGTTAATTCTTGCAGTTATCTGTAGAATTCACTCTTAATATTTTTTATTATGCCTTACACCCAAAAAGTAGAGCTTTAAATATCTGAGGATGTTTTAAACATCTAAGGATGTTTAAAGGAAAAGAAAGAACAAAAAGAACTTTCTTCTTGTGATCTGCCGGTTCCAATTGCATCATCATACCACTGGTGTGTATTACTGCTTCAGAGCAAATTTGTTGTCATAATCAGTAGAACATAAAAGGTCTGCCTTCTGAAGGTCTTAAGCATGCACATTAATGCATTGTAGGCATATATTGGTATAGTTGATTGGTTTCAATTTTACTTAATTTAAAACATTTGAATTGAGAGCCAAAAAACATTTATACTTTACTATAAAAGTTGTAGGTCTGAAAAAAATACCATAAATTGCTTCTATTCTATGTGTAATTATGACTGCTGGACAAACCCAAAGCCCCAAATTGAGCACTAATGACTTAGCAACTGGGGCTGCTTCAGAAAGTGACAAAATCTTTCCAAGACTTTGACTCAGAGATATTGATGACAGTCATTTGAATTCCATGTAGTCATGATATTTTTCATACTGTATATAGATGCTACTATTAAAGGGAAAAGAAACAACAAAAGCAGTTTAAATTCTCACCGAGACTGAAAAATAAATGATTACCAATTAACTTCACATTCCAAAGAGAACTATTATGTTATATCAAAGGATATATGGTAGTGGTCCAAATGCAAGTCTTATTGTCTCAGTGATGTTCACTCTAAATGTAAAAAATCTAAAAAAAAATTACACATAACAAGTTAGTCAACAAATTATGATTTTTTAAACAGTTAGCTCCAAATCATAATATCACAGCCAAAATGCTATGTATTTTTGAAGGATTCAGCACATAGCATGAAATGGGATTAGATTTTGCAGTTCTTGTCTGAAACCAGACACAATACCAAGAACTAGAAATTCTCATACCTCCAAGAAAATAGAGTATAAAACCTGACCTCCACAATAAAAGACTTCTGAATTTCAAAATCAGAATTCATTCACAGATTAATAAAGGAATGTATATTTTACAACAATTGTAGAGCAACAGGAGGATTTCCAGTGTAGATTGCCCTTGCTGACTGCGGTTACAAGAATATACCATAATTCTTTTTATTGAACAGATGTTTAAAAACACATCTTTATTATTTCATTTTTTTCAGTTTTTTTAATATTATTGAAGTTAATATGCATAATAGTAAAATACAATAAGAGGAGAACAGAAATGCACCTTTAATTTAAATGTTGGGACTAAAATGTATTATGCAGTGGTTCAATTACAAGCAAGATTTAATTTCTACTTTTCAAAACGAAACACAGCTTCTGTAAAAAAGTAATCCAAGCACACATAGTTGGGTTAATGTTTAGATGCTTCAGCAAGACTCCTTCCTACAATGGTGGAAATCTAGGTTTTAACCTCACCTTAAACCCCTGACCTCCATATCTTTTGAATTTCAAAATTCCAATTTCATTCACAGATCGGCATAGATTAAAGATTAATATAATGCGTATATTACAATATATTACAATTCACTATATAAAAGATTTGTATTTGTATTATACAATTGTAGAGCAATGGGAGGATTTCCTGGGTGGGGATTAACCTTTTTCTACCTTTGTCACAAACATGCACTGTTGTTCCGTTTTTGAACAGATTTTTATAAACACATCTTCATCTTCCTGTTGATATTTCTGTTGGCATAGTGGTGTGACAGTGAACACCGCTGCCTCTTTGGTTTGATTCTGGACTGCGGCACCTTTTCTTTTGAAGTCCTCCCTATGTACATGTGGGATTTCTTCAGGTGCTCCAATTTCCTTCCATAGTCCAGAGTAATGCTGTCCAGAATAATTGGTGTCTCTAATTTGTCACTGTGTACATATGTTTGTTTGTGCTCTGCAGTGGACTATCTTCCCATTCAGCAGGTAATACTGTCTTGTGCTCTGGGTGTGTATGTGTATCTGGGTGTGTATGTGTATCAGTATGAAGAGAATATGGATTACAGATATTGGGATAATTTCCTTCACATGCACAAACATACCATTGCTAGCACAGACTAGAACTTAGAATAAATAGCCTTCTAATACACTCTCCTCTGTTTATAACATGCTTCTGGAAAGGTGTATCAGTTTCTTTTCAATGTTTGTTTGGGAATTTAAATGAACTATTAAAGAATACCTTGTGCAAATACAGACATGAAAACCACATTTTAGAAAGTCCATAGCCAATGTGTTCTTTTCTATACTGGCACTGGGATTAGATTTCAGTCTTCAGGAAAACTCACATTAATAAATGAGTATTAAAGACTAGATATTCTTATACAACTACATCATCTGCCCTCTACATAACCTGGAGCTTCACTTGCCTAATGAGAGGCAGACTGGGAAGAGGGCACTAATCATCTCTTGAGCGTACCCAACCCTCGAACTGTTTGGGTACTAACCCTTAGACCTATTAGCTCTTTGCAGCTTAGTTTATGCTTCCTTCCTTCCTTTTATCTGTCATTCACTGCCTGTTAACCTGAAATGGTGCATTATCCAGGTCTGCTGTTGCCAGCAGTGATGCACCAATCACGTACACCAAGAATCATTAAACTTCCAAGGTCACATACATAGTCTTCTTCCCCAGAGCATATCACAGACAGAAAAAGGCATGGTCTGCTGTGACTTTACAGTCCTCAGGAAGTTGGGTACTCCAATTAATTTGTACAGCCTGTGTAACTCTTATGGAGTGTGTCATTCTCTAATATTCTTACTATTTTATTTAAACAAATTAACTATTATAATTAGGTGACTTTTTATGTGCATATAATATTAGATAGCTGTATATTTTAGAACTATCGTGTAAAAATTAGGGCAAAAGGAATGTTGCTCTGTAATAACAATATAGTGTATTTTAGACACCACACGTGAAGAAACCGTTCTATTAACTTATTAATCTGTGAAACCTAAACCTTTATGACAGTGTACTAGGAGATATACAGTAAATATGCCAACAGACATTAAACCATTAAAAACTGGTATTGCTCCCATTCAAACCAATTACAGTGCCAGCATTTTCTTCAATAAATCACAAAATAATAAAATAATTTTACAAATATCATATCATAATATGGGCACACTATGTAACATAATTAGGCTGTTTTTTGTCTGCAGGGAAATTTCTTATACTGTAGCTTTGCATATTTGCTTATCTTTTTCATTCTGGGCATCCCTTTGCAGGTGTCCTACACCTGAAAGGTGTAGATAGTTCACCCAGGAGGAACTATCTACACCTTTCAAACTGCATTGGGCAAAGTCCTGTGTGGTTCACAGTAAGGGTGTGGCTCTTCAGTACAGTGAACACAGAATGATTCATATGGGTTGTAAGGATAGGCAGATAATAATGTCTCAAAGGGAACTGGTATTTCTTTTTGTGTACCAAGCTCTTCTGTCACAAAACTTTTGTCCACAGTACTGCAGTATTAGTTCAAAATGTGTATTTTAATTCTGATCTTTACTTGGATTGCAGTCATGAGAGAGAGAATATGTATTATCCCTGAGTGGGAAATTTGTTTTATTATATACATTTCACTAATTAAAGTCCCTTAACATCTATTGTTTAGTTTATTGAATTATTTCTTTTAGTGAATTTTAGCATTGTCTTTTTTCAATATCTTGTGGGAAATGTGATGACATTTAAATGTTACATTATACAGTAGATGTAACAAAAAGGGCTACATATACAAGACTGTATACTGTATACTGTTAATTATAATGAAATAAAAACAGATATTAAAAGAATATATTATAAAATGTAATTCCTTAAAACGCAATAAATTCTCCTTAAGTGATAGGATTTTGTCACATACATATTAATATTAAAATACTATACAGTACATACTGTACAGTATAATTCAATTCAATAATAATAATTCAATTCTTTTGAATTAAATACTTTTTTGGATGTATTTGGATTATCTTGCAACAATCTAAATGTAACAAAATACATGTGTGAACTTTTTCTTAAATTATACATGTATACTTGGAATTATTATAAACTAAGCTGTCACAAATTACCTTTCCTGTTGTTTTAAAAACAATATGACAAATAAAACATTTTTTTTTAATTTCGTATAGCTATAAATTTATGGATTACAAGCTACGGTCATTCATAGGCAGCAATAGAATAAGTACAAGCTGATGTCTTAAATTTCATTCGTTTTGCTCAGAAATCCAGTTCATATTTATTTCTACTCATGTGTAAAATACTACACATTATAAAACTACAGGTTATTGTTCCCAGCTCAGGGGCATTCATGCGTATACTTCTGCTTTGCCTTCAGGTACGACGCTATTATACAGTATGTCCTGAAACTCCATTTCTGCACTGTACAAATACATGCGGAAAAACTATGTCAGACCAAAAGAGAAACAAAGACGATGCGAAGCGCAAAATAAAACGTCATTTTTTAAGGTAGAACCTTTTTCTGAAGATCATCCGCCTACTTGAGCGCAAAGTGCATTTGGAAGGTCCTGCTAACAGGTAAATTACATCTCGAAACAATGATATCAGAAGTCATGTGATCTTTCAGCAGCGCGGGGTAAAGGTGGATGTGCTGTAGTACCAGTGCATTACGGTGGATTACATAAAGTTTTGAGAAAATCTGAAGTTCCTGCCGGAGTTTAACAGTATCTGATAGATCCCTCTTTTGTTCGGTACTGATTTGAGACTGTAAGAAGTCGCAGCGAGAGACAATCGAAATGTCTTTAAGCCGAAAGAATTGGTCAGCTCTTTCCAGGTAAGTAGGCTTTTCTCTTGTTAACTGTTCAAGCACCTTGCTTTGTAAACTCGGTACAGCACCAGATACATGAGATAACATTTTTGCAATCTGTGTCTGCTCCATCGTAATCTATAGATTGTATGTAAATATTATTTCTGTCTATATGAATACACACACTACTCTGATGTCTTTTTCATTAAAAGGTGGTAAGGATAAAATCATTTATATTATATAATGTAGCTGTATTACAGTTACCTAAATACAGTATGTGTTAAAATCTGGCGATGACCTAGAAAATGGGTGCATACCTATACTACTTTGGATAGTTTGCTACCTGGTTGTTGCCGGTGAAGTGTTATGGTTTCCGGAGTCTTTATCACAAATGCTCTATCGAGTTGGCAGTTATCAGTTTTTATATTGTGTTTGCTAATGTTTTAGTCAGTAACACACCCACTCTTTTCAGTGGTTTAAGGGAAAAATACAAAATGTGCTTGGAGAAGTTCAACTACTAACTACTGTACATACTGCGATGAAAGTGTAGCTACAGTATCTCTGACCACAGATAATTTTATATACAGTAATAATCAGTTTGCACAATTGAGTGTGTGCATGTACAGTATAAGGGTGTAAGAAATTAACATAGACATTTCTACCAGTAAGGAACTCTCAACAGATGCATGGATTAAATTAAAAAAGTAATTTTGCAAATCGCTAGTTTGGAGTTGAATGATTGAGTGGACTCTGTATCCATTCGTTTGCAAATCAGAAGTCAGCTTTTAGTTTTTGTCTTGTCTTGAACATCTTCAAACTAGGTGGGGCTTGTTGGAAGACTCATACCTTAATAATAAAACTCAATTAACAAGTGCATAGTTGAGAACTGAAAACAGTTGTATTGTAGTAAGAACATAAGTACTATTATTCTTTTTCATCTTTCAGAGCTAATTATTTTCATACCTCACATCAGTATTTTCCAGTCCTAGTTTTCCCTGCTTTTTATGGGTGTTGTTTCAAATTAGTTCTTAATTAGGTTAAACTATTGAAACCTTAATTTAAACAATTGTTTGATATTAACTGCTTTCTTAGGTATAAGAAATAAATTATGTTTATTATATTCACAAGATGTGGCAAATGAGTTTTCTCTTCAGCTTGGTTTAAAATTGCTGATTTAACAGAATTTTCTAAACAGCTCCTAATTGGTTATCAGTCAGTAATCTTCAGACACAGGTGGGAATGATAGTTTGTCAAACACTCCAATAATAACAGCTGATCCTTGTGGATCTACTGTACAGTACATGCACCGAAGTGTAAAACAGCCATTGCAGCAGCATGGGAGCTGCTTCTCAGTCTGCTAACTGTTGAAACCCATGCTAGCGTAGGGAGCAACAGACATTGCAGCAATTACCTCACCCTAACACTTTCTTAATCCATCTCCTTAACTGCAGGCCTTAACCTAACCTCGATCCCCAATTTTAACTGTAACCCATTACCTTCACATAAAGCATTCACTGAAATTGTAGACATTTCTTACCAAAACATTGGGAACGAGATATAATGTATAATGCATTTGGATTTTTTCAGATTAGATGCAAATAATACCAATAAACATTGCTTCAAAATGACTATTTTTTATCCTGTAGAATAGATGCATGTACATGAATTGGGTAATAATGAGCATTCTTAGTAATAGTAATAGAACTATTGGTTAAATTCCATCTGGTGATTTAAGCCTAGATGATAATCCGAAATGAGAGGAAGTTCTGAAGTGTAGCAAATATCACAAAGTACCTGTTGATTTCTAACCCCATATTACTTTTAAAGAGCTGAACCTGTTTTTAAAAAATAGTTCAATTAAAATGTCATCTTAATTAATTCACAAAATACAGGGTGCACTAATACCTGGACTATGAAAAGTAATTTTGACCTCTTATGGATCATGGCCTAATCAAATTAAATTTAAAATTAAATTTGTCAGCAGAACTGGATAAGGTTTTATTACTAAATTTCAGTCATGAGCATATGACATGCTGGTCATAGCCATTTTAATAAAGTGATACCTAGAAAAAATTACAATTGATCTTTTTGTACTAATAATACTTGTATTAATTAAACATCTGTTACCCATAGCACAGACATCTGTTAATGAGTTTTAACAGCATTCATGGAGTTCCTTTAGTTATGCAAAGCTGAAGTGTGAATGGAATTTGATGCTTACAGTATATGACCTTACTGTTTAATTCATGTACAGTACTTTACAGCAATAACAATAGTGATAGGGTTTCAAGATGTGCAAGATGCTTTGAGCGTGCTTTGTGTTTATGCTATTCTTTAATTAGCTGCATTAAAATATTGGCCTACATGCAAGCAAATATATTTGTAGAACACTATAATTTTCTTTGTTAGTTTATGTTCTGCTTAGATTTCTGAATAAATCTAACAGTTGCTTGATTAAAAAAAGTTTAAGTTAAAAATATATATAATTTATTTTCTCCCCCTTTCCTATTTTTAAATAGTCCTGCTTTGGATACAGTCATAGAAATTTTTCAAATATAAACTTAACTAACATTAAGAAACCCTACAGTTTAGGATTCAGGGATTAATTTATACTATACATATCTATAAACATGGAAGCACTTGTATTGAGTTATAAGTGTGATATCAGGTGACAGACCAATCTGACAGACCAATAAGTCAAATATTTGGAAACAGAAAACTAACAAACCTAAAAAAAATATTTGCATAACAGTTGAGAGAGGAGTTTTTAGATCTCAACACATCATAAAAAACGCCCTTAGACAACGGAAAGCTATCATATAGAGGGTGTATTTCTCACTTACTCTCAGACATGAAGCTGGGAAGGAAAACAACCCAGAGTGAGATTACAGAGACACAGTGAGTTTTTTTTAATTAAATGATTGAAAAAATGGTAAAAAATTGTATTTCCTTCATGTGTCTTTTGTCGTTGTTACCATGCTACCAGACATAATCTTTTTTTTTTAGTTTCTATACTATAATTTCCTTGTGAATGCACTGAATGCACTGTCTACTAAGACAACAATTATGAGCTGAGTTTGAGGTCAGGGGATGATTTTAGATCAAATTTAAGATTTAAGTAAAATCTGAGGCTGGGCAACCACTTGGCAGATAATGTTTAATGCAGACAAGTGCAGAGCATGGCATGTACTGTAAGTACAAAATGGCAAACACTGAGACAGGAGAAGATATTAATGATGTGTCAAATTATGTTGACGCATCACTTACATTTTCTAGACAGTGTGGAGAGCAATTAAATAGGACATCGAAATGTTAGGATTTTTAATTGAAATTGGAGTAACAGTATGTTATGTTACATTATGTTACAGTATGATAAAGTTGTATAATGCATATCAACCTAAGGGACAATATAATGTTCACCGCATTATAGAAAAGATATTACTGTTCTGAATCAGTCCAAAGAAGACCAACCAGATATATTCTGAGGCTAAGGGAAATGTCCTAAATTGACAAACTGAAGAAACTGAATCTTTTAAGTCTAAAACAGAGAAGAGTATAAGGGGACCTGACAGAAGTTTTTAAAACTCCCAAGTGCATTCACTAAGTCGACCCAGCAGAATTCTTCAGGAAAAAGAGTGAAACAGGAAGCAGAGGACATAAGTGGAGCATTGTGGCAAGTGCATTTTAAACCACAAACAATATGCACTTCTTTACCCATGGGTTGTGAGAATATGGAACAAACCACACAGCCATGATGTTGAAGCTAATAGACTTGCTTCTTTCAAGAAAAGGCTGGATGGGATTCTCAGATCAATTAGCTACTAACTACTAATTGTGCTAAATGGACTGAATGGCCTCGTTTAAAACCTTTCTTATGTTCTTATGAGCTACTGTATACAATTTTCATTCTCATGCCTGCTGTATAAAATACATTTGCAGGCATGGAAAGTAGACACGTAAACAGCCACAAAACCTTAGAAAGAATATCTGTTTCTTTTGGAACCACCCACAGAACTGGAACAATATGGTGGAGGTGCCACCCTTTTACTTCTGCAAATCTGATTTAAAGGATCACAGTCAATTCATGACAAAGAATATACATACAGTATAGAGTCAAATCCTGGGAAGTGGGATAACTTGGATTCTAGCATTACATAAAACCAGAAATAAGGTTACTATTTGACGTATTTAATGCAGCTTTTGTGGTTGGGAGTACCTGCTTAATCTAAGGGGATTATACAGTATTTTCTTGAATGATGTTCTCTTCATCAACATGACTGGGTATCTTGCTCCAGACTCCCACAAATCATTGTAAAAAGTAAATGACTTTTTCTTCTGAGATTTTAGGTGAGTATAGCTCAGACAAGCTAAGTGAGAGTTCATATCGGTTGATTGGCTAGACCAAGGGGTGATGCCCAGCCTCTCTATTTTTTGTGATATTGCATAGATGGTGTATTCTGGTTATGGGAACACATACAGTAAGCATATAAAAAGAAACAGGTCTCTGAAAATATATATATAACTTAAATTTCTTATGAACTATTACAATACATTTGATTATATCTCTAACTATGGCTGTATAGTGTTAAAATTTATATCCTATGTCACAGGTCTGCAGTACAGCAATAGTTTTTTCTGGTTTTCATTAAAGCGGAGCAAGTAATGACATAATGGATTAATCAGTTACTTAATTAGAACACTCATGAAAATCCAGGAGGGGTGGAGCGGTGGCTCTGTAGCTAAGGATCTGCGCCTGTGGCTTGAATGTTGCCAATTCAAATCCCACAATCGGCAGAGGAATCCTACTCCGTTTGGCCCCTGAGCAAGGCCCTTAACCCCTATTGCTCCAGGGGTGCCGTATAAATGGCTGACCCTGCGCTCTGACCCCAAGCTTCTCTCCCTGTCTGTGTGTCTCATGGAGAGCAAGTTGGGGTATGCGAAAAAGACAAATTCCTAATACAAGAAATTGTATATGGCTAATAAAGTGATCTTATCTTATCATTATGCAAAGAAAACAAAGTAAAGGAACACCCACATAGTGCAACCTAGATAAAACTACTTAAGCACATTTCATCCATTGTTTTTTCATCTCCATTACTGTCAACTTGATAACTTAAAATGTAAGCAGTTACAACAGAGGATTTAAAAAATCATGATACCTAAGGACCAGTGCTTACAGTGATATTGTGTGACATTTTAATGTTTTCTTGGAAGATTCAAAATATTGTGCATTTACCAAATATTTTAATGATTATGCAGTCAAAATGAGTAATAATATATGACTAAGGAATGCTTACCAAACTGTTTTCTGATGTTTCTTATATTCATCAGGCTGGAATGGAATTCATTCTGAATGTTCTTAACCAAACAATTAAATTATACATAATTTTTAGACAATTCCAGTTAACTAATGCTTGGTTCCTTAATCAGATTAATTAATCCTTAATTAATTAAAGGTTTTAGTTTCGACTAATCATTTCAATTTCTTCAGGTAACCACCTAACTAATTGGAAGAAAACACAACTGATTTGACTTTATTGTTCACTTCATTAGTTTTACTTTCAGTCTGAGACGAAAGAGAAAGAATCAAATTTATCACTCGATAATCTTCCAGCTACAAAGCTTTCAGAAAGATCAACAAGTAAAACCTGATTGAGCAAGAGCCTTTTTTTATTCACTTTGACAGCTCCACACTTTTTCTATCATGTAATGATATGTAATACAGTATGTAATGAGTATGCTTTAAGGAGCACTTCTATTCCATGAAAAAAGGGGAAATACCCAAACCTGTTTTTTTTTCATCTTCCAGTCTGACACGCCAGTGGACTGTGGAGGATGAGGAAGAGATTGAGCGTGAGCGACGGAGAAGAAACCGAAGCTGCACTTCTGTGTCAGAGTCACCTGATGCCAACCCAGAAGACACAGCCCTGAGACCAAGCAGGTGTGGCTGGTTCAGTAATAAACCTTTTCTTAGATCAGTAAAGTGTGTCTACATTGCTAGAAAGCTGTCATCTCCTTAAATTTTGACTTGGTCAAATTACATAAAATGTGGCCAATTACAAAAAACAAAAATCAGGAAGAATGCACATATGAAGCCTCTTGATGGTCTTCTTGAAATTGAGTAATAGAAATTAATTAATTCATTGCATACAGAAATTAATTAATTCATTGCGTAAAATTAAATGTGTCATCAAAGCATGGTAAAGAAAATATTTCTTAGAACACTTTTCTGTATATAGTAGTTGGGTTCCCTAGTTATTTAAATTGTATAACATCACTTTATTAACCTTTTCCAATTTCCTGCATTGGGAATTATCTTTTTGCATACCCCAGCTTGCTCTCCATGAGACACACAGACATGGAGAGAGCCTGGGGTCAGAGCACAGGGTCTGCCATTGTATGGCACCCCTGGAGCAGTTGGGGTTAAGGGCCTTGCTCGGGAGCCCAACAGAGTAGGATTCCTCTGCCAGCTGTGGGATTTGAACCAGCAACCTTCTAGCCATAGGCACAAATTCTTAGCCACAGAGCCACCGCTCCGCCCCAAAATTGTATGTGTTTAAATGATTACTCGTAATTTCCAGTGGGATCTTACCAGGTGTGCACATTTTGGGAAACAAAAAACACTCTTCACAGAACCAAAAGAAATAAGCAAACAACCACAGTTGGGTGTTCTTCTCTACTGTGCAATGCCAGCAATACTCCCTTCTACAGGCTTTTTAATGAAGAGAATGTTAAAAGAATTATAATGGCTCAGTGGCTCTGACAAACTTTATGTGGCATGTTATGCCTATTTTACTAGCTGTTATCATTGAATGCTGGTCTAAGTTGTTGCTGTACTAAGGAGTGGTAATTTCAATTCCTATTCTGGGCTGTAACTCAATATGAACAACTTTAGACTTTGAAGTAATTACTTTCAGTTTGTTTACTTATATTAATGTGGTCCTGAGTCCTGATTCTGGAGCGTCCCTATATTTTTTTGCTTGCATTAAGATGAATTCTTAAATACTTGTCTAAATGCCTTTACATATGAGACTATAAAAACAGTTTCCACACTAGGCTCTTTGATCTATCTTGCTCATGGAAAGGGTGCCATGGACTCACACAAGCTATGCAATCTGACACCTAGAACCTTTTTCCATTTATAAAGATAATTTAACTGATAAATTGGTCAGTACAATGGGTTCAATTTAATAAGGCCTTCTCTGCAGCAATGCGTTGTAAAGGAGCAGACTGGAAGACCCATTGACTAGCCCTGTATTAGCTGACTTGGCTAGGATTTCCCAACAGTGGTGCACAACTGCCACTGTAGCTGGGTAAGCTCTAGTCAGTCAGGGTTTCCTCAGCATGCTGTGCAGCTGTGGCTTCATGTACCTGCAATGCACATGCAAGCATGCTGTGATGTGATTGAGCCCTGAGAGGTCTTGGACATGACAGAGGGGGTGTCATTCTCCCTTTGCAGTATAGCAATCTCAGTGGAATGTAGAAAGAATCTTTAGTGGAATACTACAGGAAACAGTATTAGGATCACTTCCAGATATACATCATAAATTTAAATTGATATACTGTTGTCTAGTACTCCCATCAAATTTGCAGCTAATGCACAAATAGGTGGAGCTTCAAATATTTAATTTGCAGTGCAGATAATGCAAGACGAGAAAATTCAGATATAGGTAAAATGTAGCAAATTAAATTTAACATGGATATATACAATCTAAAAATGCAGTCTGAATGTGCATTAAATATCAAAAGGATGGCACTATACTAAAGAGGTAATGTTTGATAAAAATCAAAGATGTTAAGTAATCCTTCCTTTTTCTAGTCAATGTGAGAAAGAAGTAAAAATAACCAACATACTACTTGGATTAGACCATTATGAGTATAGCTTAAATCAAGGGAAATTATGTTAAAATTGTGAAATTTTAGTACTGTGTACAGTTTTTGTCATAATGTTATAAAAAAAAAGGTTTTTCCCTTTGCACAGCTTCTCTAGAGGCAGTATAAAGGAAAGCAGACAGACTAATTTATTCTGCTCAGATTAATGGAACTGAATCTTTCTGGGATTCAGACTTTTGACAGGAAGTGACTATATCAGCTTGAGGGACTTCTTTAAGATTAGCAGCAACACAAGGACCCCAGAAGAAGAGTGCACATTAGGTTTCAGAACTTTCCAACACTAGGTTCTTGGAAGCGTAGAATAAACCTGGACCAATAAAATAGGCCAGGTCTTAGAGATCAAAATATGGTTTATAGTTGTTAAACTTGAGCTCTGTGCGAGTATTTTCACTGTTTTAGTCACTTAGAATTAAATCTGTTTTCGGCTCTGAAAGAGGTTCTTCAGGAGCAGGATTGAAAACAAGCTGTAATGAATATGCTTAATCTACAGTAAAAAGATTTTGAAAGCAGGTCCTTTCTTTCTCCACACTTTTGCCTTTTAGTTGCTTTGAAAAAGGTTTATCTTCATCTTGTCTGTACATAAAACTTTGTTCCAGAACTATTGTGGCTCATCTTTGCCGATGAGAGGTTTGTATCTTGCATTGCAGTCCTTGTAGTTCTCTTGAATTTATTCCTTTGAATTTTGAATTTATTGATTATAAAGATTTATAAAGTTATTCACAGCTCTGATGACTTTTCCTCAGCTGCTGTCTTCTTCCTTCCTTGGAAGACTTGCTCTTTTCCAATTGCTTAGAACTCCAGTAGTTTCTTTCTTTTCAAGATATTCCATATTATTGATTGTGTGATTCCCAATCTCATTGGTTCTAATAGGTTTTCCTTTGCTCTTGTCTTCACCAAAACTTGCTTTTCCAACATAGACAACTCTCTGGTCTACATTTTGGTTAATGTTTTCTAATTCAAGAGGCAGACCCAAAAAGTAAACTGGAAAGGCGGGAACCAAGGTAACACATTCACAGCTCTTTTATGTTGCCACAATTAATGCAGCATGGAATGCTTGAGTAATTAGAAACACCTGTCAGCTATTTGGCCCAATAGTTGCACTTAGCTGAAATAGGGGGCATTGATGCAACAAATGACATTGTTATAACATGGCTAAACATTTGTACAAGATAATACACAGAAACAAAAGATTCTTCTTTTCTTCTTTTGCCCCAAAGAAACATTTTTGTTTCAGAAATACAAACTTCATTAGTCCTCCTATTTATTTTCTAACTGCTTTTTCTAGTTCAGGGTTGTAAACGAGCCAGAATTTATCTCTACAAGCAATGGGCGCAAGGCAGGGTATACTCTGGAAAGAATGCCAGTCCGATACAAACACACACATGCACACACTCATACCTAGAGCTGATTTTCCAAGAAGCCACAAATTTCATTAGTAAATAGTAAACTTTAGCAAAAATGACAAATTTCACTACACTGTCCCAATGATTTCGCTTTTCACTGCGTATAAAGTGTGTGTATGTTTATCTACAGTATGTTTCTTTGTTGTTTGTGTAATTTGATGCTGTTCTTGCAGTTCTGAGGACACCCCTGAACCAGAAGATCTTCAGGCCCACCTGGAGTTTTTAGAGATGCTAAAGGCACGAGATGAGAAGAGGAAGAGGAGACACTTGGAGACACTGAGGCAGCAACGAGAGGAGGAGGGGCAGGAAGCTGAGTTCAAGGCAGAAGATGACAGTCTTGAAGGAAGAGGAGAGCCCAAGGCTGAGACACCAAGGAGCCCCAACAGCAAAGATAATAATGACCTGAGGAGCAACTCTGCGTCAGTCAAAAAGAATGTAGTAAGTAGGCATAATGGAGCCAATAGCTGAAGACAAGGCATAACCCAGGACTGTCACTTCAAATGTAAATTTACTGTATATGTATGTATATAGGCCTGTATGTTCAGTATGTATAAATGTTATAATGCAGTTAATCTTCCCATTTTTTAGAGGGGGGCCTCTAGGGTCCTTTGAGATTAAATTATTATTTATCATTATTATAATTCAATAGAACAAGACAGCACAAAAATCACAATCTACAACAAAAATGACAGAAGGAGACCCATAATGTAAATAATTATGTTCATGCTGTTACATTGGAAAGAAAACCATTTGAAATGCTCAAAGGTCATTAAAACATGAAAGCTCCTGAGGTAAAGTGCCAGCAAACTGTTCCCATTTCCTTATGGTCACATGTTACCACCTGCTGAGTTTCATTCTCTGTCAGTGCATGATTGATATTATAATGAAACAGTGTTTATTAACAAAACTTGACCTTGTTGAAGACAATGAAAGTACTGGCAAGGAAAATAAGAAGACTGGTTTTCTTTCTGAATTTATTTTGCTTTATCAAAACTAAAGACATAAAGATGTGTCTCACTTAGGTCAGGTCCATATGCAGTCCAAGAAGACAATGACAACAATGCTTCATTATTGTACTGGCAAATCTTGAAAGAATTGTTTAATGCCTTTTCAGAAATAGCCTTCTCTTTTTCTTAGCCTAGGAAAGAAAAAGTCATCTGTAATACTGCATTCTCTAGGGACTGATCAATAACTCTGATATTTAAAGTGGCTACAAATCAGATAAACTAAAATCATATTTTAATGCAGTTAAATCATCCACAACTCTTTTTAAAAAAGTCCTTTGGGGTAAAGTTGGCATAGTATTTATTAAACATGAAGCTTATTATTATCATCATTTATTTTTAGAGTGAAAATACCGAATTCCAGTATAACAAAGAAACAGAGAAAAAGACTCCAACTAAGTCACCCCGGATGTTTGTCAGGTAATTGTGAAACAGATTCATTAGATTGTTCTAATGAACTAATGAAAATATACAAATCTAAAATCATACCATATTTCTTCTTTGTTAATTTTTTATAGTGTATCACTTGTATTTCTATTTTTATTAGCAATAATCTATTTAAATCTAAATAGTACTAATAGGGTTAATTGCATAATACAGTATTATATGTTTCAAAGTCTTTTAAGATAGTTCTCTTCAATAAAACATCCCCATGCTTATCCTTTAAATTAATGTTTAATCTTTGTCATGTATCTCACAATGGATGACACCTTTTTAGCCATTTTTTCATTTTACAGCAAACTATATTTTATATACGCACCCAAAGAAGAAAAACGTTGTGTTTCTTTCCTTCTCTTTTCAGCATTGAACGTTTACTTGTACCTTTATTTTATATAGGCAGTAAAGATATACTCTAACATAAATTAAAAGTAATGCTTCCTCAGTACCATTTGAAAAATAATTTTATCTTGTAATAACATGTGTAATAATTTACAGTGTTTCTCCTTTTTGTATTTTCATAATACGTCTGTATGCATCTTTCACCATAACTAATCCTAGGACATTGCAGGACCATCTCAAGGGTTGCTGGCTGTATTATGTTTCATGATCACCTGTGCCTTTGAATTGTGTGTAAAGTTTTCACTGTCTATTGTTGTTATCTTTGCAGCTCTCTCTCCATTTCTTTTGATAAGAGTCCAAGTTCCCCCACTGGGAGGGGAAATGTATTCTCTCCGATGAGTCCTACCAGCCCTTCTGTACAAAACATTGCTGAAAAAGAGCTAATACACAGCCCAAGAAGTTTCTGGGAAATCAAAGAGAATGGAGGCAACAAGGTGAATAGAATCTTGTAACTATTAAGATACTACTCATCTCATGTTTATGTTTGTTATTGTGCCTCTTAATGTTATCAGTTTTTGAGCAGATGTGAACTCAAATATGTATTAGTGCAGCAATAGCACCCCCTAGCCTATTTAAATTTGTACAACTCCTATCTTAACTGATTTTCATTTTAAAAAAGCATATCTTGATTTTGTTAGTACTGTACACAGTTTTGCATATAATAATTACTGTAAGTGAAAAAAAGTAAAATCTTAAAACTAATTATTAAGGGAATAAAATAAATTTAAGCACCAAAATAAGTTTGTCACCCCTTCTTAACAATAACTACAGGTCTTTACTGTTTGTTATTTAAATATACATTGTATACATGGGGTATATTATGAAAATTTTGGAGAAAAACAAGTCTGTGATCCAACTAATCTCCTGTTCTCTGAGATATGTTGGAAATGTAGGTCTTTAGGCTTTCTATCCAAATGTTTCTCATGCAATTAGCACACAACTAACTCTACCTCCACCAAGAGTGCGGCAGCCCTAAGGCTTGTTATATAGGAATTTCTAACAGACTTGGCCACATAGCCAGGTGGCCACATCCAAGCCTGTACATAACTGTATAAGCTCTTTTTATTTGTCTCACCTTCATTACTTGGGGATTGTCTGTTACTCCTTGAATGAGAAATTAGGAGAATTTAAACATTTACACTAGATTTTGTGCAGTATGGAAACTATTTAGACTTAATTTTTTTTACTTCTAGGTTCTGAATAGCAGTGAGGTCGGATATGAGTTAGGTTCTGGAGATGTTAGAAGGAAGTCCGAGGGCCCTGAGGAGACTGCTTTCATGAGACATCATCCCAGAGCAACTTCCTTCAGGGTAAAACACTTGTCATGCTTTAGATTTCTTGAGTATAGTATTTTCATGTCTTTATTATCCTCCTTTGTGAGAGTAATAATTTTAGTATTAATTGTTGTTAGTTACTTGTTAGTAACTTGTTTTTGATTGTTGTTAGTTAACCTTCATAGCTGTGCAAAATACTTTAAAATTAATCCATTATTATAAGTAATAGTTGGTTAAAGCAGTTTGGTTTTGTATTACGGATTGCCTGGAAGGATTCCTTTCAAAACTTTTCAAGCATCAAATAAATCCATACCTCAGGACACCTTAATATGCCTTCAGTCTCCATCTTTTGCTTTGGAGGTCGTTAAATTTGTGTCAATTTGTACTTGATCAGTATCAGTACTTGGCAGAGCCAGGGTTTATTTAATAATTCAATATTACTATTGATTACAGCCATTTATATTAAAGACGCTCCCGAGTTACTCAAATGGAAATGTATACAGCATGTTGAGTCCTAGAGTGCAGAAGACACTTATTTGAATCTGATCTACTTCAGTGGAACTGCTACTGTATATTCAGTAGCAGCTCATTTTGCCATTTAATGCCAGTATTTGGTGTTCCCAAGTCGCCTTATGTAGCCATGCAATAGCAATACCGGTAGTTTTTTAGGCTGCTTTCAGCTGGCAGTGTTAACAATAGCTGTGTTACTAACTCCTAGCCTGAGCTTGAGAGAATCTGAGAAGCTAAGCAGGGTTAAGAGATTAGTACTGTGATGAGAGACCTGCAAGGAAAACCAGGCTGTGGTGTTGGTGAACTAATGAGTGTTGCTCTTCTCTTTGAACCAGAAAGTACAGACCACAGACACAGAACCATAACAGGGATACTCTGTAGCAAGTGCAGTACTTTGGGTGAGACATTCAAGCAAACTCTTGATCATTAAAAATCTCATCAAAGTGCTAATAAAATTCGGGTTTAGTCTTTATTTAGTCTTCCACTATGGGCTTGGACATACTTAGTTCAATTTGTGGAGTAATTTCTCACACATCTACAGTGTACCTCATCTTTACGTACTGCACTTTAGTTGTGGATGAAGTGGGACACTTTCTATATGTAAAACATTCTGGGATCCTTTAGGAAAAATAGAATGTATAAATATAATCGCATACAGTAATGGGTAACTGACTCATTGCACTGATATATACTGATGGAAAAAAGTAACGCAACATTTTCTAGAATGAGAATACTATAGTTATAGCTTATGTACTTTCACAAAACGTTTTCAATTTGTTTTAAGCCCTCTGACCAGCAATACAACTTATACAACTGTATAACAATACAACTGAGGCATTGCAACTTGCCAATCACACGAAAGCTTGTTAAGTGCACTTTTACCCAACCAGATCCAGGTGGAACAATGCCTGATCAGGTCACCTTTAAAAAGGCCTTAATTCAAAGCTTAGGTCACTGCAAAAAAAGTCCACACTTAGTCAGTTTTCTGTGCATTCCATAATGCCTCAAATGTCACCAGAAGCAAGGTAGAGGACCATTGGTATGCTGCAGGTAGGCATGTCTTGTGCCAGTGTTGCCGGACACTATGGAGTAAGCCGCTCCACTGTGTCCCAACTGCAGAAAAGGATTCAGCAGACTGGCATGACAGATGACCGTCCAAGATCTGGTTGCCCTTGAGTGACCACACCAGTGCAGGACCGACACATCAGACTAATCACCTGAGTGATCATTTCAGATCTGCCACCCATACTGCTGCTCAAAATTGCAGGCAGACACAATGCCCGCATCAGTGACAGGACAGTGAGGCTCCATGCTGCTGGCCTTAGAGCAAGGTCAGAGGCCCTCTGCTCACACCTCCTAGACATCACACCCAACTGGTTTGGGTCAGACAGAGGTTGTGATGGATTCGTCAGCAGTGGCATCAGGTCCTCTTCATGGATGAGTCACTCTTCAGCTTGTTCCACGTAGACGGGAGGGCCAGAGTGTGGAGGAGGAGCTGTTGCGTTTCTTTTTTCCATCAGTATATATACAGTATACTCTTCCAATGACACTAATTGGTGTCAGAGTCCAGGCAGGATCTGGATGACCTGACAAGTGTATCGAGGATATGGGTACATTACTGGTTTTATCTCTTGTTCCCTGCTTGGTATAAAGGCTGTAGTAGTGATTCAAGTTTATAAGGAATTGATTATTCCAAATTTGGGACAGTAAAACAAATGTAAAAATGTAATAAAGAATAAAAGATTTATTTAATATAAATTAAATAAGTTAACTCCGGGAACTCCAGGAAGTTAACTGAAAAATCTTTTTAATCTGACAGGTCATAAGTAAGACAAAAGAGTCTGTTCCTATAACAAGAAGGTAAGATTGTTTTTTATTGTTTTTGTAATTTTTAGCCTTATTGATCTTGAACAATGACTGGCTGAGCAAAGCAAGTAGTTTTATTTTTGTGGATTGGTATCCTAAGGTTAATCGACATTTGTTGTAATGGCATGAAATACAGTTCCCATATTTTATAACCTCTGCTTTATTCTGTACACTGTTAATGGTCTTATGGACACATAAAATATAAATAAAAAATATAGTTACAGCATTTTTATAGGCTCATTTATTGCTGATTGTTTGCATGTTATAGTTTATCCAACATATGCTACCTTAGAGAAAACTATATATGAAACATATTGTATTTATAGACTTAATTCTTACTGTTATTTGCCCATGTGCAAACACATGCAGATTCTAATTTCTTTCATGCTTTAATTGTTTTCTTACTGGTTAAAAACTGTAACTAGACACGATGAATGAATCAATGCAGATAGGCTTCTCTGACCTGTCTACTGCTCCTGCTGGAACTCTGTGTGCTTCTTTCACCCTGACATCAGACAGAGACAGATCAAATAAGCAGTAATAATCAGTGAGTGAGACCAGTATCTTTAGCTGCCATAGCTTAGAGAACATGTACTGCTGCTCCAAATTCTATTACCATTTATGTTCCCACCAACTTAATACCTGTGACTAGTTATTATTTTCAAACGATCTTCTTCATTGTTATATTTATTTAATTAGTACACCTTTAATGAAAAAAACATATCCAAGTCTGTCAGTTTTTCCTTTGTTCATATTGCTATTACTTGGTAACATAGTATTTATTATTTGCTCGAATAATGAAAGGACAGGTTTTCTTTAATATGCTTTGTCATTCTTTGCTTATTAACTGTGTCATTTAAGGAATTAAAACATTCACTGTTGCCTAATATGAATGAGTTTAATGAGTTTTAGTTCTGATTTAGTTTAAGTTCTGACTAAGATTTAATTTTAATTCTGACTTCAGACACCCAGTCTCTTCCAAGCTGGAACCATTAATCCGTTGACATGACACAAGCTCTGTTGGATCTTACAGTAAGATTAGTGCCAATTGGAGGGGTGACATGTTTTCACTGAAGTGACCACTGGACGTGGTGCCCAGGAAGTCACTGGAGTCATTGCTTTTCCAAGAGTCAACACAGCTAACTACCTTCAAACCTATCTCCAGTGTGTATGAAAAGTCAGTCTTTTATGAAAGATGAGGGAGTACAGTGATGGATGCTGTAAGAGAAGACTTTTCTGTAACTTTATGTAACTTTGTATACTATGGTCTGTTTCACAGTGCTAGTGTCAGATTAACCTCAAGGAGCAGAGAGGAAAGACTCAGCAAGGTAAGAAAATAAAGATCTTAACCCTAAATCTGACCTGAATTATTTTTTTTACCTTAGACAATCCTTAGATTTCATGGGTAGAGGCATGATTACAAATTGGTACAATCCATTATATAGTATCCAAGCATAAAGACTGAAGACTGAGGACATAAAATGTAATATTACTTGACTAAAAGTTTTGACAAAGAGTTTCTTTCGCATTTTCAGAAGACATATTGTTCTTTCTTCTTCTATATAAATTTTATGAATTCACAAGACAGAAGTACTGGCACTAATCTAGCTCAGTTCACAGGAACATCTGACACGTTTATGAATTAATTGAAGGAGCTCTAACCGGCAAATAATCTCAGTTAAACAAAAAATAAATTAAGAAGTATACAAGTAAAGACATTTGTAGATGACTGAGGCAGGTCGGTATAAAAGGGTGCTGCAATTACAGCTGACATTCCACTAGAGGCCGACATTTTAGCCTCTAAATTTTATGAATTACTGCACAGGGAATTAATTATCTAATTATTGCATTATTGGTGAAATGTTGAGAATTTCACATTCTTACATAGGTGCCATTGAGCTTTTATTTGTTTTTTAAAGAGCCACACAGTACTAATTGGAATTTAAGTTTCTGTTGAGTGCTGTCTTTTGAGGGAGTGGGGGGATCTGGATTTTAGTTTTGGGCCATTGTTAGTTTCTGTGTGCACTTACTCTTGGGACAGCTATGGTAAAGGAAAGGGTCTGTCACAATAAATATACTTGATATATAGTGTTATAGTATTTCCATTTTCCACTACAGACCTGAACAAAAACATCCAACATTCAAGCACTATTATTAGTTTTATTACACCTATTATAATAATTAGCTTTGGTTTCTAAATTCAAAAGTAACTGAGAATATGTAACACTTATATATCATCACCAGGGCTGTTATTAAAGGATCCTGCAGTTTTAAATATTATTGTCTATGCTTTCTATATTTCATACATACTGTACATTATAATGTTGTTTCAGTTACTTAGACTTATTTTTAATAATTACAATTGCATTTGTAATTAAACCATAGAAACTTAACTAATTTCTCAATTTTATATTTGAAATATATATTATTTACATACAAACCAAACACTTACTACATCTCATTTTGAAGCAATCCTGGGTTGGAAAGGTGAGCTTTTACCAAAAATATAAAGAGACAATAAATTAATGGGACGATCGATCACAATAGGTGAAAAACAAGTTTAGGAATTAAAACTTTAATTTTATGGATATGGTAATGAAAATCACATTTTAATTGTTCCAGGCACCCAATCGTGAAGAGGATAAACCTTCTCCATTTCAAAGAAAGTGAGTCACAATGTTTAACAAAATGCTTTGGACAGTAGGCTTTATGTTCCAGAAGATAAAAGTTCAATTGAGGTTTTAGTTGAGAAAATATGTTAAACAAAAATGTAGCCATGAATCAGTTAAAAGTACCTTCTCTGTCTGCATTACATGGATCTTAAAAGCAGATTGCTCATTTTTGCTCACTGTTTTTAATTATCCATATTATCAGTGGAGAAGGCTTTCAGCTTATAAATGACTAAAATAGCAATAACATTGCCAATAAGAAATAAAAATAAATAAATTTTTAAAGAGTTAAATTGAATCCTTCAAAGAAAGAAGTATATTGTTAATGCTTTCTAAGTAGTATGCTACACCCACGAATGTTAATTTGATAATTTCTCTAGATTGTAGCTAAACTCAAAACACTCATATTTGATTCATCCACTCTTCTATTTAGTTTTATTAATGCTTTATCCTTAGAGAGACGCAGTGAGACAGGGCCTAACACAGCAGACATAGGGCACAAGGCTGGACTACATCTTGCGTGAAATATCAGTTGGGAGCAAGCACACACTTTCAAGAAGCAAGTTAGAGACACCAATTATCCTGGAGTGCATTTCTTTGGAGTTTGGGAGGAAAATGGAGCATATGGAGAAAACCCTCATAGAAAAGAAGCAAGCATGCAAACTCCACACAGATGAGGCCAGCTTAAAGTCCAGTATCCCAAAGCTGTGAAGAAGCACACTGCCAATGTTTGATTTCAAGACATCTTATGCTGTATCATTCCAGTAACAGAACATTGAATATTGCATTACCAAACATTCTGTTGTGCCATTGTTCAACAGGATCCACACAGTTAAGTGTTGATTTATATGTTTGTAAAAGTAATTAACATTGCATCTGGATGAAGTGTAGCATTAAGCAGATACACATTGAGAAATAATACCCAACACATTTGGATGATTTCTGAGATTCTCATTAATACAGTAGATAGATGACAGTGTTTGTTAGCTATTCAAATTTTGTCCTACAGGATGTAAGTGGTTTAATGACTGCAATGAAAGCAAGGAATTATACAAAAAATACATGTAAAAAGTACTCTGAAAAATAAAAATACATCCACATAGTTACACCACTGTTTCTTGTGCAGCTACAGTATCTCACTCATTTTCTATGGACAAAGTAAACACTGAGACAGAGAAAGTCTGAGTTAATTTAGGTGTCTATTTACAGTAGCTCCAGTATTGTTATTTGGTTTATTTATTTGGTCTATTCACTGTCCTTGTTAATATACAATATATTATACAAAAGAAGACATGTAGATCCTAATTTGTGTTAAAGCAATGCTTGTAAAAGTTTTATACCTGTTTAATGATATTTATATATCCGTCCTTCGGATGAGACGTAAAACCGAGGTCCTGACTCTCTGTGGTCATTAAAAATCCCAGGGTGCTTCTCGAAAACTTACTACACCATAGTATGGGTGTAACCCCGGTGTCCTGGCCAAATTTCCCATTGGCCCTAACCAATCATGGCCTCCTAATAATCCCCATCTATGAATTGGCTTCATTACTCTGCTCTCCTCCCCACCAATAGCTGATGTGTGGTGAGCATTCTGGCGCACTATGGCTGCCGTCGCATCATCCAGGTGGATGCTACACATTGGTGGTGGTGAAGGGGAGTCCCCATTACCTGTAAAGTGCTTTGAGTGGAGTGTCCAGAAAAGCGCTATATAACTGTAAGCAATTATTATTATTATTATATTAAAAAGTATTAATAAGCATCGCAGGCCATAATAATGAGGTTATAAAGAAGGGACAAATCTGGGATAGTCAGGTTAAGATTATCATTTTAATAAATAGGGAGCTTAAAAAGATTCAATAAATGACTGAATTTACAGTTCTGAAATGTGGTTGTTGACACCTAGTAAGCAAACTGATAAAACATAATAGTGCTTCCCCCAATAGTAAAGACTCAGAGTAGATAAACCTAGATAACTTAGAAGACACAAACAACTGTTTATCTGCAACAACTAACTGACAAAATACACAGATTATTCATTAGAAATACATGCAATAGGCGTGAGTACCTAGTTTGAGCCTTTAACAGAACCAAGAGTTAACAACCCAGGTTCACTGTGACTGACAGTTCCCAGCGGTGTCAAATCTAGCAATGAGACAAATTTAGCATAAGAAAAATAAGCAAAAAGGAATCACAGGATCATAAAGATACTTTTTCAGTTTGAATTTGACTCTCGTAGAGTCTGAGGAAGGACATTACAGAACAAAGGAGTAGTGACAAAAAAGCATGTTAACCAAAAGTCTGTGATTTAGTCCAGGGTACAACGAGCAAAGGACCAGCCTCAAATGACTAGAGCCTTTGGAAGGAAGTGTAAAAAGGGGGGAATTCAGAGATGTATGATAGAGCCAGATTATTTAAAGCCTTGAAAGTCATTAACAAGATCTCATATTAAATATGTGATGTTATGGGCAACCAATGTAGAGACCTGAGCATTCAAGTGATATGCTGCCATGGTCTGGTGTGAGTTAGCAGTTTAGCTGTAGAGTTTTGGACATATTACAGTTTGTTGAGAAGTTTGTTAGAGAGCCCATAGAGTAAAGAGTTGCAAAAATTAAGCTTTGATGTTATAAATGCATGAATCAGGTACACAACACCGGACATTAATAGAAATTGCTAATGTGGGTAATATTTCTAAGGTGAAAAAAGACGCCTTCATCAAATTTTTCACATGGAACTCAAAAGACAGATTTCAATAAACTGGCAAGGACAGAAGTCTGGACTGTACAATATGGCATTTGTGATGTTTTGCTTCAACATTGGGAGTAGAGATGGAAGAGATGGTCAAATGTTTTCTGATTTAATTAGCTGACCCCAGAAAAGTCCATTCACCTCTGAGTTTGTGATTTTATTATACTATTAGAGCACAGGTTTTAATCTATTTGCAATACTACCTCTAATAAAACTTAACATCTCTGCTTTGTATGTATTGAGTGGTATTCAAAAAGCTCAGTTGTCATTCGATTGTTATTCAATAATCCTTAGTGATACTTGACAATATTGATAATTCATTGCGTTTTGTGTGTGCAACTGTCATCCCAGAGGATTCTAAAAACTCCTTAACAATGTACTTAACAAATTAAATTAAGCATTTAGTTCCCCTCCGATTACAAATAGTTCTATTGTATCTTTAAAAGCCACATATTTGGGACTGTGGGTTAATATCTCACCCAAAGGGCAGCACATCCAACTGCACTGTATCTTCTATCATCATACTGGACTTTGGCTTGGAAATTCTTGTTGAGGGGGTTACGTGTCACCTACTGGCCCAGCCACACCTTTGACAGGAGCAAAATGATTTACCTTAGAGTTATCCTATCATAGTGCTGAGCAGACCATACCTTGTTCATCTTCTGAGAAAATCAGGCTACAAGGTACAGTAGTAACAATGCTGCCTGTACCAATAACAGTTTCTAAAAACTTCTCCATAAAGATTAATATCTGTCTCAAAATCTATAATAGGTAGGTAGGTCCCTTTTCAGGCCATAAAGGCCCATGGGGAATAGGGGGCAAGAGTCACCATTTTTCTTGACTATCCAATACTGGAAGTGAAGGTGATGTGGTCAGCATTCATCCTCCGGCCAGGATTAAGCCCTGGGACTCAATTGGAAAGCAGGCTGAGTGGACCTGAGAGCCGTCTGGAAGGAATTAGAGCAAGCTACATCGCTTGCCCATACCTGGGATGGAACCTGGGACCTTCCGGTCAAAAACTAGATGCCGTTGCCATCTGATTTACCACTGCTCCAAAAATCTATAATGCTCTATTAATAGTTTAATTAATTGTTAACCATATATTGTTTTACAAGTATAAACTGCCATGAGATCTCAGAATATAAGCAAGGCTGGACCTGATCAGTACTAGGATGTGACATATTCGATAGAAAATCAATCAGTTGGTGCTACGAGCGGTGTTGGTGGTCTAGTAGGTGGCACTCTTCCTTCTGGACCAGAATTTTCTGAAACCAGTGCCTCTGTTAGTTGGGGACACTGTGCTATAGGAGGTCTTTCACTCTTTCATTTTTGATGTTAAACCAAGGTCCTGACTAGATGGTCATTCCACATCACTTTTTTCCCAAAGATTAGGCAGCGTCCTGGGTAACTTCCTCTCAGAGCTTAAACAATCTGGTCTTTATAAATGTTCCCTCTTCATTCAGTTGGTGAAGTAATTACACATTTCTCTACCTGATTTGTTAAGTCCTGGAGCTTCTATCACAGATTGGCTACTGTGTATCACCCAGGCAGGTCCTGTTTCAGTGTGGGAAGAAGTGGGTTCCTTCCTACAGTATATGTAAAGTGATATGAGATCCTTTGGGAAGAAACTTGCAATAAACATGCAAGCAATTCTGTTTATCATAAAATGTTACTCAGATTTATATCAAGAAAAACAAAGTGGGGGTGTATTGAGCAAATATTAAGCTGAAGTGCTGAACTGTGTTTTCTGACTTTGTGGTCTGGCAATTCCTTCAGCTCGCGGCAAAGAATCTCATCTCGCACAATCGAGGAGAAGCTGGAGAAGCTAGCTTTGGCTGCACAGGTACAGTAGGTGAACAGATATTATCCACAGGTTTCCTCTGCTACTTTAAATTAATCAAATTTTTATGAATTTTTGCCATTTCTTGGTATTCTGTTTTTCCATTGACAGAAATCAGAGACCATTAAGTCCCCCAGTGCAACTCAGAAAGACTTCTATTTGCTGGTACATGAAGTTGCAAGGAAAAGAGGAGTGTTTGAAAAGGATGGAGCTACTGTGGAAGGCAGTTCTAGCAATTCAAAACAGGTACAGATGTTTAAATATTACTACTAATAGTTCCTGCTGATGCTCCTATTGTGACCAATAAATTATAATGATAAAATAATGATATCATGATAATGATCATATTGCTGATTACAATAACAAATGTTATTATAACAAAAGTTATAGAAATTAGGGAGGAAGGTTAGCACTGTTCCACTCACCTGTATGAACTGTATGTCTTAAACTCAGGACTTTCTGTATCTCTCTCTTACTTCTCCCCCCTCCCCATATACACCCCCACAGGAACTCCCTGTTTTAATCCTCACAATAAAGGGGTGGGTGGGTGGTGTGGACAGCCCTTATGGTGAGACTCCTATTACCTTAGCTAGGTGAGTTATGATAAATATATTCTGCATGATTCGTACTGGCCGTTTGGTTAAGAGGTGTGAGTAGGCCCAGAGGGCTGCAGCTGTAGCTGTCACTCAAACTAAGTCCCGGGTATGGGAGATGTTTGGAGGGACCACGGAAGATGACTGTGGGATAGCCTCAAAGATGTTTTGGCAACCACTGGATGACTCAGGAGAGGAAGGCAGAATGTTGCTCGGGCAGAGCAGGGAAAAGTCAACCTTGACTGGGGATGTTGTTGAGACGTGGAAGGAGCACTTTGAGGAACTCCTAAATCCAGTGGATACATCCTCCATTCAGGAAGCAGTGCCAGAAGACTATGGTGTGGCTGCGTCCTTTGTGACTGAGATAACTGCCACAGCCATAGATCTGTAGTGACAGGGCTGCAGGTGTGGATGAGATCTGGCCAAAAATGACCAAGGAGAAGCAAGAACTCAGTTTTACATACTGTATAATCTGAAGGATGGCACTTTTTTACAGTGTAGTGTCTCCATCACTATACCAGGGCATTGGACTGCAGGGTGAGCTCTCCTTGCTAGTTCTACTTAAACCTTTTCTAGCAGCAACCTTAACTTTCCCAGGAGGTCTCCCATTCAGGTACTGGCCAGGCTCACATCTGCTTAGTATGAGTAGGTTGTCAGATGTGAGCTGCAGGGTGATATAGCTGCTGGCTGCTGTATAGCACTATATATCATGTATTATCTCTACATAATTGTGACTGTATATCTATTTATAGATTATTTTTATCAGCCATATATCATCTATATATATAGCTGCCGAGTCACTGTTGCTCTGGATAGAGAGGAGCCAGTTGAGGTTCGGGCATTTGATGAAGATGCCCCCCGGACACCACCTGTTAGAGGAATACCAGACAGATCCCACTGGAAGGAGAAGGGGGAGAACTAAGACACACTGGCCTGGGAGTGTCTGAAACTCCCACAGGAACTGCTCAAACTGTTCCAGCAGGTGTTAGTGGTTAGAAAATGGATGGAAGGATATCTCACCTCTCTCTCTTTCATTTATTAGTGTCCTAACTAACCTAACTATGGAATAATAATTATGAATGACAATGTTAACGTACTGCATATAGAGAGGTATACAGCACTTCTTACAAAAATGTCCTACGAAGAAAATTCACTTTATTTTGGTCCAAGGTTTTTTAAGTTTTCTTGCAGAAAATCCCTTTGGAACATCGCAGACAAAACCATGCAGTGCTTACTTCACTGGAAAAAAACAATGAAATGGCAGGAAATCATAAATATGTTGACTTTTGAATAATCCAGAATGTCTGGTTTTCTTGCAGGATTGTTTTTTCATTAAGAATGATATATACTGAACAAAATAAAGTGTATGTACTTTGTCAATGTGCCCCTGAAGGTTTTGAAGTGAATTATATAACATAGTCTTGTACAAGCATGTGTAAATAATGTGCGCAAGCTTCTGACACTCTTTAAAGTATGTTGTCATGTATGAATAGCTTTTTGATATATATATATTGTTTTAGTTTTTATATTGTATTGCTGGGAATTTTGATCTTGGAAAGTATTTTACTGGTTTTCAAATGTTTGCCATGTTTTGCGTCTGACTATGTCTAAAAATATTTTGCAAGCCAATGCAGATGTTTTTATTTTTAATATATAAACTAGACTGCAATACAATGGGATTTCTTTTTGGCATGAATGCAGCAGTGTATTGTCTATGAATGTACTGTACTGTATATGTATATCCCTTCTTAGTGTAGTAATGATGCCATCTGTTGCCATCTCCACATTCTGTTCATCATATTATCTTTCCCTTCATGCCACCATGGGTCTTGAAAAGAAATGGATTAATATGTTTCACTAAGGACATATAACGTGAAACAGTTTTGTTTTATTTTCCAACAGAAACATCTCAGTTTCTCAACTGGAATATCAGAACGAATTAATCGCTGGGTCTCCAGGGCACAGAAATCTGAGCTTTCAGTAAGTGTCATCCTCATCCAGACGTATCCCTTTTCTGCTATAATTTGTACTGCTATCACTGCTAAGTAGAGCTGCTCGTACTAAACTAATCACAAAGGTTTCTAAAGTATGCTAAAAATCTGTCATCTCCTATCTGAAAATACAACCTAACAACAAAATATGTGCTCTGGAAACCATAACGTTGGGATTATTGGAAATTTGCTGTAATAAGACTTAATATATCCAGCAATGCACCATGGATATTTTAATAATGTTTAAATTGATTGTGTTCCTGTTTCCAAAATACCATTGTCTGAATGCTAACTCTATATGATTTATGTTTTTACTTTCTTCTGCCCTTACCTGCATTATATCTCTGAGCAGCCTTGTGTAGTCTTCACAAGGGCACTCATGTGTTGACAGTACAGGCTGAAAAGGAAGAGATGTATTGTGTTCTACTCCAGTCTCACCCTGTATATTATATATATATATAAGATATTCAAAATTGACTTTGAAAAGACTAATTTTGTGAAAATATAAAGTGGTATTAAAATTGTATTTTCTGAAGTGTATCTGTTTGGCCCTTAATAGGCAGAAACACAAAAGATACATTTATTCATGTCAAAGAATTAAATTCAATATTTAATGATTTCAAGGCCTAATAATATCCAGCTGAGCTACATCTTTATATTTTACACCCAAGTGCTTATTTAAATTGTCAGTTTCAATGTGCTTTCATATAATGTCTCATAGTTACTGAATATTGTATTTTAAGATGTAAATTTGATGGATGCGTACATATTTTCTGCTTCTCCCTTGCTTTGCTGTTTGACTCATATGACTCAGGTGTGCAAGAGCACATCTTCAAACACTTTGAAACCTCTTGTGAAGAACATTTATTCTGACTATCAAAACATCATGCACAGAATATTTTTAAGCAACAACACATTTCCTGTACTGTGTCTGCATATCTTAATAAACAGATGAGGAAGTATTCTTGTCTGAAATGTTCTGGAAAACATTATTGTATCTATCCTACTACAGTTTAGAGGTCACTGCTTTGAGGGAATAAGATGTATTGATGAGTTGGGGCAAACAGATACCTTGTATCTTTACTTTACTAGCATAGTGTTCTACAAAGCAGTGGGAGATACAGTATAATGTCTTAATGACAGGCAGTGCTCAATCTGTGACAACAGGCAACAGTATCTCCTCCCCACTGATCTCCACACAGAGATCCACAGGAGCTCCACAGGAGCCCCACAGTGCTGTGTGCTCAGTCCCTTACTCTACTCCTTGTTAAACCACAATTGTATGACTAGACAAAGCTCCAATTCCATATTTAAAATCACTGACAGCTCCACCATTGTGGGTTTCATCACAAATAATGATGATGATGGAGTACAGGAGAAAGTTTAAGGATCTGTTGGTATGGTGCCAGGACAACAACCTCGACATCAACAAAACTTAGGAACTGGTTGGTTGTTGACTTTAGGAAGCAGCAAGGAGGCGACACTCCTGTCTATATCAATGGGGCTGTTGTGAAGATGGTCAGCAGGTTCACGTTTCTGGGCATTCACATCACCAACAGTCTGACCTGGTCCAATCACATAGATGAAGTAATCACGAGAAACCTCTTCTTTCTGAGGAGATTTGGTATGTCTCCACAAACATATACCGAAAACAAATCCACAAACAAATTTCTACAGATATAGAAGAGAAAGCATTCTCACTTGTTGCATTAGTTTGGCATGACACTTGCTCAGCTCATGACCATATAAAACTACAGAAGTTACTGGAGACCACGCCATCACTGGTACAGAACTCCCCTCTGTTCACTATGTGCTGCCTCAGAATGGCAAATAATATAATCAAGGATCAAAACCTCCCTGGGAATGCAATTTTCTCTCTTCTTCCTTCTGGTAAAAGATTTAGGAGTTCAAAGAAAGCTTCCTTCCCACAGCCTCCCAAAGACTCCTAAACTCCACCTCTTAAATCCTCTTACCCCCACATACAACCCATGTGTCTGAACTAAACTCGCAATACTGCCACTACATTGATTTTGCACACTGCTGCTGTCTGAATGCTGCTGAAGATTACAGCTGCTATCTGTGTTCCTGTCCTCAACAATTTGTGATGTTATGTTTACATTATGTCTTCTTTTATGTCATTTATATTGTGAAGAAACATGCAAGCAAACATGCAAACACATTTCATTGTACTCATGTACATATGACAATAAACTTGAACATGAACTTGGTTTGTACTAGTATTGTAAAGGCTTGATCCCGGCAGTTGCCTACGAATCAGACTAGCATGGTGAAGCATACAGTAGCTTCATGGTTGGAAGCCTTTTCTAAAAAGAAGTAAAATTAATTCGATTTCTTCTTTTCCATATCTGTTGTTCTCTCTTGCTAGATTCCTTTAAGTTTTAATAGTTAATTCTTTTAACTATTGAAATCATTAATATTTAGAGAAGGGTTTGCTCTGCAGAAACAAAACTGTCAAATTGATAAGGAAGATATTCACCAAAACACATAGGCATAATAATTTAGTTATAATGTAAGAGTGTGTGAAGCACTGTCTTTAAATTAGTTTTTTTTTCATTGTAATTTAAGATTGATGGGGCTAGAGGGCAGTGTTGCAATTTTACAGAGGAAGTTTTTACAGAAAATGTCTCTTTCTCTGTAACTGCCTTTGTTTTGATATTGGATTAAAAGTACTCTCCTCTATTTTCATTTAATCAGTTTTTTACCATTTTTTAATTAGTTTTACCATTTTTATTCTTTATCTGTCGCATATGATGATTACATTTTATATACTATATTCTAAAAACTTTTAGCTCTGAATGAAAAAGTAAAGTTATTTCCTTTGAGACATGAGGAGAATTAAAGGTTTCTTGCTCTGCTAATCTTCCTAGGATTTGAAGAACGTGGACATCTCCAGTAAACGGCATACCTGGGAAAACATAGATGAGGAGCTGTCTCCTAAACCTTCAAAATAAGACAAAACCAAACAGTAGGAATGTCGCCTCTTACCAGCTTAGTATGTATTCCAGAAAAGAATTTCGGGATCTGAGATGTTGGTTAGCTATAGTATAAAAAACCAGGTCTTAAGACAAAGCAATTACTACATTAATTAAAAATAATAACACCCATTAAAAGAAAAAGTACAATGATATGTGTCAAAAAGGTATTAATAGCATTAAATATACCAAGATATATTCAAATATAACAACTGAAGCTAAAAGAAATGATTTTTTTCACTATTACAATAGCAAAAGAACAGAGAATGTAATTTACTGTCTCAGAGATAATGGGAAGTTTTTAGAAAATGAAAATGAAATGGTTACAGTTTCAAACAAATATTTTACTGTACTTACTGAGGAAAAAATTGACATGCCTCAGGTTGTGTTCAAAATGTTACTGGTACTAAAACTTTAGATAGTATAATGTACCAAAGGCTCACATGCTACATGCTCTGACATGTGGATAAAAATCCAATTTGGGTGATATTAAACAATTTTCAAGTCTACATTTTAAACAAAAAATGCTTAACCTTGTTTTCTTGCTTTGCTAATGAATTACAGTATTTTAACATTAAAACGTTTTTGTGAACTAATAAGACCTGTTCTTTAAAATGAATAAGTCAGCCCTAAAAACAGTCATCACAGGATAAATCTCCTTTGATTTATACCTTTAATTCAGGTTTTCATTATGTTACCCGTCAAGAATAAACTCAGTGAAAATGTTACCTTGGCAGCAGTATAGATTTAGTTAGTTTACAGGAGGAAACTTGTTATCAGCTTCTACAGCTGTATGGGAAAGTGAGCGAAACAATAAATAAAAGTGAGAGAGCTGACAGCTACAAAACTGCCGGCTTGATTACCCATTTAAAATGAAGATACCCGAGTTGGGGGAAACTCAGTTTTGATAACAATGTCCTCAGGCAGTATAGTAGAGGCATTACACTGGTAATGGGTCTCAGATCTATTTATGGACAATCTTTTATTCTTTTTTGTGCTAGCATATTTACTGTACCCTTGGCACTGGCTCTGGTTCACAATGTGCTATCCTGAGTAAGCTATTTAAGTTCCTTGTGCTCTGCCCCTTGGATACGACACACATCCAAAGCCCTATTGAAAGTGGAGCAATAAATATTTATGCATGGTTTATCACCTAATGCCATCAGTCACTTTATTTTTTATCTTCAAACAGGAATCTTTAGATTAAGGGTTTTGTTAATGGCCTTTTATAAATCATTATTCTATCCTCTTTCCTTTTAAAAGGATAACCTTTTCTGGCATTTTATGCAAGTACCTGATCATGTTTAAGTCTGTATATACAGTACATGTACTTATTATAGCATAGTAGTTATGATTACTACTATCACTGCTACTATTATTAAATGTTCCAAACAATTGTAAACAATGACAAAGTGCTTTTGAGGCTGAGAAAAGGAGCTTTTTCATTATAAAATGCACATTAGTGATAGTATGGAAATAGCTACTGTGACATTGCAAAGTGCACGGTGAAAAGTGAAAAATTCACTTTTCACTGTTACCGCTGTTCACCACCAGAGGATCTTGACATTCTGACAGCTGCGTGGGAATGCATTTCCTTATTGAACAACATGGTTGTCCCTAATTGGGTACCCTATATTAAATGCTCATGTGGCTGTTGTGGCGTTCATCACAAAACCACGCCGAAGGCCTTACCACTAACTCATTCTCAGTAAAGAGAATATTTCTCCTTGTTTCTAGCTGGTCTCTGTTCTCTCTATTAGCTCTTGCTTACTTTCCGCGGATTGATTCCACACCGGGACTCTGATCCCAAAAGGGAGTAAAGAAAGCATATGCCAGTGGTTAAAAGCATGGTCAAACTTCACGCATTATCCCACTACCCAGCCATACTGTTGAAACTGATACCCTGGCTTCTTTCAAATTTCTAACTAAAAGGGTTACATTAGTTAGATTAGACTAGGTTATATAGGCCAAATTGTCAGATCTTGTTTGTAATTGTTCTCATTACAAACAAGTTATTACTTATCTCAGTACATACACTACTTTGTATCTGCTATATTGTATATAAATCTGTAGTCTATTTGAGTGTTTTGAAGTAATCAATGTTTTAATTCTGGCATTTTTAAACAGTTAAAAAATTAAAACACTTGACAAAAACAACACCCATTTTGTATTAAAGAATGTGCAGAAATAAGATGCTATTAAAACATTGATAAATGATGATCTACTGAATCATTTTCATGTTATTTATTTATCCTTTATTCAAGGAGATTTGAATACAATTGTGACAATTTGAAACATAATACCATGCATATTACTATGATATTATAATGATAATAAATTACTAAGGAATATATATTATGATAATATAATGGGTGCAGCGCTGGGACCCTGGATTTAATTCTGGACCTGGGGTGATGCCTGCGTGGAGTGTGTATGTTCTTCCCACGTTTGTGTGGGTTTCCTACAGGTGCTCCGGTTTCCTCCCACAATCTAGAGACATACTGGTAGATTAATTAGCTGCTATAAAGGTTGGCCCTGTTGTGAGTGTGTGTTTATGTCTGTGATTGCCGTGCAGTGCATCCAGGTTGCACCCATTGTTTGCTGGGATATTCTCCAGCTCTCCCGTGACCCTGTATTGGATAAAGTGGTTAGAGAATGGATGGATAGATAATATCATATTATATATATAGAATGATATAGGAGTATTATTATGAAAACTAGCACAGCAGATGAAGAGCAAGATAGGACTAAATAAAAAAATCCTAATCGTGGTTTAAAAAATCACAGTATAGCCCCCAAATTGTAGATATAAGAATTACAAAAATTAGACAAGTTTTAAAAAAATGTATAAAACCAGTCAGATTATTATTGTTATTGGTTGTTTTTACTGATGCTTTTGTCCAAAACCACTTACAGAGGATGTCCATATTACTAAACAATATGCATGCATATTTTAGTACCAGTGTACATACTGTAGTTGATTGTGCTTTGGTCAAGGGTAATAGTAAGCAATGGTATTCCCATCTGGGATTTACTGTAAAACCATGACTCTGCCTTCAGGAGTTCAAAGTTCTAGCTATTGCTCCACTTTATAGTTGTCTGCAAGTGGCTGGTTACACTAAAGGAGTGAAGTAAGGGGAAGGAAATGATAAACGGCTTGCAGTGGATAAGAAGAGGGGACAATGACAAGCAGAAGACAAGTATAAGATTAGAGAAGTAGAAGTAGAAGACTAGAGATGAGAAGGACCAGAGTGGTAGAGTACGCAGTAGGTAAGAGCAAGTAACTTGAATTGGATGGGAACAGAGAGGGAACCAATAGAAGTCTGAAGCAGAGTACTTGTATAGGAGAAACAAGGCACCACATTTACAGACACATATTTAGCAGAAAACTTATAAAAGGATATTTATTTCTTGAAAGCCAAAAAAATGTCTAAATTCTAGATTTTTTTCTTTTTATGTTTTCCAGATGATTTTTTACAGGAAGCCTGAAGAAAAAGAAAACACTCATACATGCAGTCTCTAAACAAATGTTTGTGTAGGTAATGCTTAATAAGATTTTTAATATGTGATAATTTTATTGCTCAGTAGTAAAAAAAAAAGTTGTAATGCAACTAATTGTGTAAATTCTGTAAGGTCAAATTAACAATTCAGAAAATGACATATTGCATTCTATATTTCTATATTTCTGAGTATCAAATGTACTGTTATTGCAGAATAATTAAAACTCGACACCTTTACAATTTAGAATCACCAGAACTTTCAAAAGTACCTATTGTCAGCTTTTTTCCTCCCAAAATGGAAAACATCATATCTTTACAACAGTGTCAATGTCATTTTAAAAATAAAAGTCATTTTTCTTCATGTACTGTATGTATGGCTCTTTTTGTGTACAGTGTATCTTTAACAAATTTATCTGGGTTTCTCTAGTATTTATAAACCACAATGTATAATCTACAATTGGAACTTTTGGTAATTTAGTACAGGAGAAATATTACCTTCATAAAGAATGTGAGAAAAACAACAGTATTTGGTGCACTAAAATTAAATTTCTAGATGCTCTCTGAAAAACATTCTGATTTTTTTAATAGTTGTTTTTAATGGTTCGTTTCTGGATGGCTAGATAAAAACTGCTTCATATTAAACTGCAAAAGCATGTTAAAAATGGAAAATAGTGAATATCTAAATTGCTAACTAAACAGAAATCTGAAGAGGCTTAGTATGTATTAATATTAAATAAAACTGTACTGGATACCAGAACTTTAAGTACCACAAAGACAGGAAAAGGTCTTAATATGGACAATACACAGCAAAACAAAAGACTAGAAAGTTTATTTTTTGTTATTTACCATACAATTGATTTTCAGTCCTGTTCCTTTAATATGAAAAATAAAGCTGAAGACTTTTTGAAGACAGTAAAATAAATGAATGGTCATGATTTATTTCTTTTGATGTAAATGAACAGACAGTGACAACAGCTGTTGTAGTTTGTGCATAATTATACAGTATTTCTAAAACCAATGCACAGCCAGTGGAAAAAAGTGTTCAACATGTAGATGGAAAGTATTTAAAGGGTAAAAGCTGGTCATGCCTAATGCTGAAGGGCGGGGGGGCATCAGAAGGGAGATTCTTGTTAGCATTCGTCAGCTAAGGAGCCTGACAAAAGCCTGTGTTATGTTAGTGGCAATCTGCCCAAGTGTGAGAAGTGCATATATCCAGATAGTGGTTGAAAATAACACTCCCTGCCAAAACAAAGAACCATCCTTTTTTGGGAGTGTAAGTATGAGGATGGACAGACTGCCACTTGGGTTAAAAATAAGACAATAAGAGCTTGGGGGCCTAACCTCATGCTCACTGGCATTAGAATCCCACCCTTTCTACATTCAGGCATCTGTCACATGACACAGGGGCAGTTTTAAAACTTATGGTGTTCTGGGTGGGATAAGGGCTTTACACTCTGGTCACACAAGCTGCAAGATCATCCGACTTTCCCTTCCAGTTCTACAGGTACGTCTGATATCCCATGATTATTATGACATTGCACACGTTTAAAAAAATGAAAATCCATTATGTAGAAAAATATACAATCGTATTGTGTAAAAGCGGATAAAAAATGAAGAGTATAAGAAATGTACAGTAAAAAAGATTTGTAAAAAATAAATGTATATTCATTTTAATTTGAGTTACCAATGAAATAATAACAGGTAGGTACAAACACCAAAATTAATTAAAGACAAAGCATTTGTTGCAATGTTTGGCCTTACCTGTTTGGTTTGAGGATCAACAGTCTAGTCACATGGACATGGAGGTAGTCACAACCCCCTGGCAGTGGTAATAGGTATAATAGAAGCTAACTAGCATGATTAATGAATGATCTAGAGGCTATTTATAAAATTGTACTTTATGTAAAATGCATTGAGGCTTGTCTTGTCTCTGGAGTTTCTATTTGAGAAACATTTTTGCTTTTGGCTTGTAAGATGATGAAAAAGAATTTGCTATTCCAACTCCCCTCATTCAGGTGTATTGCCTGAAATGTAACTATCTGGACCTCTGTCAAAGTTAAGAGGACACAGCATAGTTCAATAAACTGAAGTTATTGGAAAAAAATACACCTACATTACTGATACAGTATTTTTAAAACACAGGACTGAATGCAGAAACATTCAATCCAAAGTCTTGTCAAGCAAACAGATAAAGGCATCAAGTAGCACAGGTACATTAGAGTTCAGTTAGAATGAATGCCAGAAGACACAGTTCTAAGTTATTTAAGACTAGAGCTAGCGGCAACAACAACATACATTATACAGTATTCAAAGAAATACGAGATATAAACTCAAATTACAGTTTTCCTTTGGTCACTCACTCACCTTTGGCCACTTTGGTTTCTCACTGTACAGATCATTAACTAAAGATGTCTGATACAGAGGAAGTTGCAGAGGACTATGAGTAAGTTTTTACACACATATTGTAATCTGAAAATACTATTTATTTATTGGTGAAAATGTTTTAATAAAACTCTTCTGAGTGCTAAATTATGATCAGTCACCCTAAGAGCAAATCACTATAGCCATTAAGAGATGGTACAGTATGTGCCTCACCTGTTACTGTTCCATTTTAAAGAATACTGATTTTTTTCTGTTTGATTTAAACTAATTCAAATGAAGCTCTCTACTATGCCTTAATAAATTTAATTCTGTAGTAAAAATTTAAATTAAATTTCTGTCTGGTGCCACTTGCAGATTATTGCTATTATCATAACCACATTATGATTACTATACTGTATGAGATGAAGTCCCATCAACCCAGCTTTAAAAATAAGGCATTTTCCTGATATACCTCAGTTGTTATTTTCATTTAGGGCATTTTTTATCATCTTTTTAATGATAAAATAATAATAATAATAATAATAATAAATATATGCCAAGACATACAAAATATGATTATGCAGGTACAGTATTCTTGAAGTAGAGAGATTTAGTTAACAGCATAGGATACTTTGAGAAATGTAAGTCATATATTAAAACTGGGCAACTTTAAAACACAACATTGAGAATCAGCGTACTGGAGTGATATTTGACTAGGATAGTATTTATATTGTGGTACAGAGAAAACACTAGAAAAATATTATTATAATATTTAAATAGCAACATTATTGCATTGGAAATCCACTAATAAACCTCTATTTTTGCTTTATCTTACAGGGAACAGGAAGGTAAGATGATGATCATGACGATGGTGATGATGATGATGATGATTATTATTATGTAAATGTGCAATTTGTGACACATGAAAGGAAAATGTATATAAATAATTGGGTCTTTGAAGAGCTTTATTCTTTCTCTAAGTACATGGTACAACACAAGCTCATCTTCTGATGGACTAGAAATCTTTAACAATTGTTTTCTTTCCTTGCATCCTTACCAGAGGAAGAAGCTGCTGAGGGTATGTGCTTCACAGAAAAAGTGGTAAAGTTTAACAATAACAGCTTCTGACTTCACTTGCTGCCTCTAACATGAGATATGCAATGGATTGTATGTTTTGTTCTAAACTTTAACATTTTTTTGGTTGTGTTTTCTCTTGGATGACCATATTTTAGCAGTATTTTAAACCATTTTAAGAATCAGGATACATAAACTCTTATTATTTCTAGGGTATGAGACTGGTCTTTTTACTAGTTGTACTAGCAGAAAGAACCAACATGTTACTTTTAAACAAGTTACTTTTTTCCTGAAAGTAGTGAAACTCAAAGTAAGTTGCTGTCTTAAATAACATATCTGAATTTTTGCTTCCTATATTGATCTTATTTTAGTTAAACTGTAACTCAGATGTTTCCTAAGTATTCAAGGCACAATGTACATCTTCAAATAAATACTGTTACTTAGACAACTGGCACATGTGCATCAAGAATGTTTTTATTTTAACCTTGGCAGTAAGTTAGCAATAAGCTCAGCAATGGAATTATGTTTCAGAGGTCTTCAGCTGTTCTTTGTTCCTCTTTACAGCCCCTTCTCAGTGTCTCCTTTGGGGCTTTACCTTTAGCTTCTGAAGCGTTATGACATGGCAGCAGTAGTGGAACAATCTTATCTCAATTTCTATCTTTACTCTGAAGTACCCCTAAGGGAGCAATCCCACACATACACTCCACCTGTTTTTCATTCATTGAACAGAAATATTGGTGAAGTCTAACAGCTCACAGTATTCTTACAGCTTAGGAACACATTGAACCTACTCTCCTTGAAACGCATTTGAAAGTGCATTTGGTAGGGATTTGTAATGGCCATTGCTATTGCTCACAGCTAAGGTCAGCTGCCACTTCCCTTCAGAGAAATAGCTGATAGGCACACATTTCTGTTGTTCTGCAGCACTTGCCATTCAGTCCTTCTCTCGAGCTTTATCTTCAGTGCTTTTAGTTATTTATAACTCTAGCAGATATTGAGGCTTGGCCATGGAGTACATACCACTTGTGCTGAGTTTTGAATAAATGTGAATAATCTGCCTTCTAGAACTCTAGAAGGTTTTCAGTTTTTCCAATATGTAGGGAAAATATTTCAGGTAGGGATAGGTTGTGTGTCTGGAATCAGCATGTAATTAGGGGATGGAATGGGTAGAAGGCATATAACAAATAATGCCTTCTACTTGAGCAATGAGAGTAAAATTAATCAAATGCTAAAGCAAATGCTTTTTGCTGCATGTTGTGTCTGTGTTCACCCTCTGCTGGCTTCTAACTTTCTGCTTTTGCTTTGCGCAGAGGAGGAGGTGATAGAAGAGATGGAGGAGGAAGAAGGTAGTATTGCTTATTCAAACATGTGGTGCTGAAGTGCTTCATAACAGTTCGAATGTGTTGCCAGCCCTGATGAAAAAGGTCTATAGGCACCATGTCTTTTAGCGTGTTTTCTGCTGAGCTGAACCTTGTCATATAAAACAACAAGTCTAGACACTTGGTGTGTGAGAAATATAACATCAACTATAATTTTCAGTTATAAACATCTGTTTTCTGTAGCTCAATCCTGTTCATCAGAATTCTGGTATTTACTGTAGACCCAGGCAAGAAAAGTTTGTCAGAGAGCTAGACATTCCACTATGTTTAAGGGGTGTTCACTTAATCTACCTTGTCAAGTATTTTTCTGTGGTGAAGGTGTGTATCATATCTTTTTGATCTATTGTGATTCTAAAGTATTTCCGGTTTAGTCAACAGAAATGTTTTTCTTTATAAAACAGATTATATCAGATATTCTGTTGAAACCAGTAGTACAGAGTTAGTCTGAAGTTATAAAAATATTATGTAATTAGTAATGTAAAACCTCAAGTAAGGTGGTGTATACGTTCCTGATATAGGGCATTAAATAACTAGATTTCATTAAATAGGACATAAGATAAAAAAAATACTACATATCAGAAACATATTTTTGACCAGCTAAAATTATTATTCAATTCAGAGCTGATATTTTTCACAGTACACTCAAGTAGTATTTCATTATTGAACTGCAAAATCTGAGGGTAAAAACATGAAATTTCTAAAATGGATAATTTTTCTGTTCTAGATGATCAGGCAAGAGCAGAGGATGTTGCAGAGTACCAGGAAGAGGAGAAAGATGCAACTCAGGAGCCAGGTGAGCTAGGCAAGAATGAAGAAAAACTGATTAACAATATGCCAACATACTGTTGAATGTGGGAAATGTGGGCATCTGAAAAGCAAAGTAACCAAATTTCACAACATGGAAACCCAGGATCTGTGATTCCTTTGGAAGGAACTTGAAAATCCAGCTCAAGTGGAAAAGCATGCAATACTTACTTTATCCTTGTAATATTATTGGAAAGCAAGAATTATTTACCTGTGAGTCTCTGTTAACAGACCATCCATCCATTTTCTAATATATACAGTGTTGCAGGGGACCCAGAGTCTATCCCGACAAGTAATGAACATGCAAAGCAGGACACATCCTGGGCAGGATGCCAGTCCTTCGCAGGGCACACACAAACAGAAACATGCACACATTCAAAAGGGCCACTTTCTCCAGAAGTCAATTACGCTACCAATATGTCTTTGGATTGTGGGCGGAAACCAGAGCCCCCAGAGGAAACCCATGCGAACACAGGGGTAACATATAACCTTCATGCAGTTAATGTCCCAGGTCCTGAATTGAACCCTGGGCCCCAGTACTGTGAGGCTGCAATGCTAACCACTGCATAACCAGGCAGTACTAGACCATACATGTTAGACATAATGCAAATTAAAAAGTTAATTGCAAACTATAAAATAAATAAATGCAACACATAAATTAGCAAATTACCAAATGGCACTTAGCAAATGGGAAGTATAGAAGCTTTAATTTATGTGGCTAATACTGAAATCCCACAACGTTCAGGCTTAGGAAAATAAGGCCAAAATGATCTAATGACAAAAATAAAAAGAAGATTGTGTGAAGGGCCCAAGTTTCACAATAGAAAAAGAATACAACCGAGCTTCAGACATGTCATTAGAACTGCCAAGAGGGAAATAGAGTATTGCTGTAGAGGTTACATGTAACGGAACAGTTCTTTCCGGACCCTATGCGGACGACACAATCCAGAATTGTGAGGAAACACTAGGGAAAATGTCACACAGGAATATGGGAATGAAAATAGGGGGGCCATGTCCAAAGTGCGCTGGTGCACGGGGAAGGTGTGGCCGAGGCAAACCATCCAGAAGAAATCCAAAAGGAGAATCAAAAACAAAAGCAAAGGTCCATGGCCGTGTAATCCATCCAAAAACCAGGGATTAAAAACAGGTGCCGGGTTGGGACCGGGGGGAGCAGGAGCAGGAGCAGGAGCAGGAGCAGGAGCAGGAGCAGGAGCAGGAGCAGGAAGCTAAAAACATAACGGAGCCAGGCACAACCAGGACCCGGGCTCGCACGATGCGGAGATCAGATGCAGAGCCACGAGTGAAGTGAGTGCCTGGCTTATAAAGGCAAACTGAAACAGGGTAGAAACAAGGAACAGGTGCAGGGAAAAGAGGCAAACGAGGAAGGGCCCTTAAGAGGAGGGGTTTGCGATCGTGACATTACACTAACCTAACAATAAAGAACTGTAAAAACTTGAGTAGTGTACAAGATAATATGGAATCCCAGAAATTCAAAAACATTTGAACTAGAATGGGTGGTGGGGAAAACCAAAGAAAGATGTACAAGTAGTAAATTGACTATAAAGGAATGTAGAATGGGACAGATGTGCAATTAGTAGAGAATGGACAACAGTTTAAAGATGTTCTGCTTTAAGCACAGATCATTTTTAATGTCTGTAAATATGGAATTGGGGAAAGATGTGCTTGTTAAATGTAATTAAATTATTCAAACTTGAATATCTTGAACAAGCAACAAGGGCAGTTAATATCTCTAAACCTTGGAGCTTTGTAATCCAAGAGTTGTTGTAATCCAAGGTAATGGCTGTTGTAATCCAAAATAATGTACAGGATGCATGTGGATTAAAAAAACAATTATAAAATAGGCACAACCTTTAATGGGGCCAGTTTGTGGAGTGTTATACTACAGGGATCTATATTAAGCCAGTAGCTCTTCCTGATGTACTGTTTCTGAAGGTTTTAGGTAGTGATACAATTAATAGTAGATGATATGCAGTTTATACCAAAATAACAGGAGAGGCACAGAAACAGACACTCAAAATTCTGACACTTGGCAATTAAATTAAATACCGACAAGTGCAAAGTGGTATACAGTAGGTAGGAAGTCGGAGCATACGCTACAGGTATACAGTACAGTATATACCCTTTACATTGTATGAGTGATTCATATTTGAGGAGTTGTTAGATCTGAAAGGGATCTGGGTATTCATGTAGATTCTTGTAGATTCGTGTAGGAAAGCGATAAGAAAAGCAAACAGAAAGCTTCGATATACAACAGTGCGGAATTTAAATCATAGGACAAAATATGTTCAGACTTCAAAATAATTCAAGAAAAACTTTAGAGGTTACACCTGGCAATTAAAAGGGAATGTATTCATGACAGAGAAAAGAAAATATGTTTTTTAACAAGGAGCTGTGGGTTTCTGGATAAAGGTTTCAAAGCCAGAAGGCTGAGACCTAAACTCTATGGACCTTCATAAATGGATGGGCAATTTTTACTTAGTTGATTTATTTACTAATCAACAAACTAGATGGGCTAAATAGTCTCCTATCATTTATTGTCTTTCTTATGTCCAAATTACACAATTATTAAAAATGTAATACAAAAATATACAAAAAATATATAATTATTTCCATATAATGTCTGATGTTGGTCTTAATGATCTAAATCAAATTAAATTAAATACTATGTCCTATAATGGAGTGATGGTATGAATAGCAAGGGTTTGATATTTGTATGCAATTAATTAAATTTATTAATTGTAAGTGTTTCGAAATTATGTGGTGTGGGGGAGAACTGAGTATAAGTAAGTCATGTTTGGTATTGTTTTTTTAAACTCTAAACTTACAAGTACATTTTAACATTCATCATTTGTCTACCTGCTGTATTTTCCTTTATAGAAAATGTATATATATATTTTTATATTTTTTCTGAATCTGATTTAGACACGAGTTTTATTTTGGTGGATTTGTTTCTGGTATACAATGTCTTCCTCTCTGTGCACTATCTACAGTATGTTTTGTTCATTTTAATGGGAAATGCATATTATTTTCCACACCAAAACAGGGCGTGTACATATAATCAGTGTAAAGGCAATAAAATTAAAAAATCTAAAACAGACAGAAACTGCAATACAGTCTCAACACAGGAGGTGACATACTTTCATAAATATGCCCATAAAATAAGATCACTTTCTTAGCCATATACAATTTCTTGCATTAGGAATTTATCTTTTCACATACCCCAGCTTGCACTCCATGAGATACAGGCAGGGAGAGAGAAGCTTGCAGTCAGAGCACAGGGTCAGCCATTTATACAGCACCCCTGGAACAGCTGGGGTTAAAGGCCTTGCTCAGGGACCCAGTGGAATAGGATTCCTCTGCTGGCCATGGGATTTGAACTAGTAACCTTCCAGCCACAGGCACAGATCCTTAGCCACAGTGCCACCACTCCATGCTTCCATTGCCCTGCCATAGTATATAATATTTACTATGCACAGCATATCATGAAATGAGCTGTGCAGTAAGGTCCTTCTTTGGTAAAAGCAGTTTTATCAAAGTCCAGTTCTTATCAGACATTTGACACTTTTCCTTGGCAAAGTTTTATCTTATCTGCTGCCTATTTTAGTCCCTTCTATTACCAACTCTGGCTCGCAGCTCAGTCAGTTGAACACAAATACCAGTCATAATGTTCCTTTTTTTCTGAAGATGCTGGAGAAGAACATGAAGAAGGAGGAGGTACTAAAGGAATTTATTTTATTGTAAATTCATTCAACATTACTTCTGAAAGTCAGAAGTGACACTTAGATTTATGGAATTGGGTAGGGTTTGCCTCTGATTGATATCACTTCATACCACAAATCTTTTGTTTTGCTGAGTGCACTGCATTAACACTAGTTTTCTCTTGTTCACATACGATTGTCTAATCATTTCTTGGCAGTTTTTCAAGTTGGCTTTGTAGATCCAAGGAAGAAACTGGTTATTTACACTTACTGTATATTCAATTGTTAACTTCTTATTCTTGCATGGGAATATACTGGTTATTGTGTGTCCATGAAAATTTATAACCTTTTTATAATAATTTGTATATTGTTATCAATGAAATAAGTATTTATAGAGTCACATGCATAAAATGTGTTCAGTAATGTTAAATTAAAAAGCATCCTTGATACTGTAAGTTCATGTCACAGCACAAAGTCTCACCAAAGGAAACCTTCATGAAAATGTAAGCATTAGTGGTTAACAACAATTAATTCTAATGATGTATCATTATTTGTTCTTTCATGAAAATCAGAAGAGGCTAAACCAAGACCCAAGTAAGTATACTGGTAAATTAATATTTTATATTTAACTGTATATTTGGTAGCTTTTGTGTAATGTCATTCTAAATGTGTTTTTCAGGCTATTTATGCCAAACCTTGTGCCTCCCAAAATCCCAGATGGGGAGAAAGTTGACTTTGATGTGAGTAATTATTCATGTACAGGCTGGACTTTACTAGATGTCTCATGAGGCCATGTATCTACATTTCATTGCATTTCTAGTATTGATTGAACACTAAGCTGTAGAAAATGAGATATACAGTATAACTATTATACAGCCAGGCTGAAATCATGACCTTTACAATAGTGACATTAAGACAGAAGACCATAGAGAATATAACAATGAACATTTTACTTTTATAGCTTTGGACACATACAATGTAATTTATCATTTATAAATGTAATTTACAGTTTAAATGGAAAGCAGGTAGATTCTTTGACTGGTTGAGTATTGTTAGCCCTTGGAATCAGCAAATACTAGTGATGGTGTTTAGTGTACTGTACATGATATTTGACTGAAAGCAAAACAAAAGACTAAACAATGATAACATTAATTATACTCTTATCTTTATATTCAAAACAATATAATTATATTATTAATATGTGTAGGTCTGGATGTGTAGGTCTGGATGTAAGAAATTATCAAGCCAGTGTTTGTTTTTAATATGTGCAATATCCTGAGTTGCAACCCTTGTGTTTGCAACGTGGTGTCAAATGGACATATGAAAAGTATTGTAAGAAAACAAAAATTCAGCTTAAAAAATACTCCCCTGTTATTGATAGAATAATCAGCAAAGCCTCTAATCCATGAGTAGTGTTCATTTGTGCATTTGTACAGACCTAAAAGAGTCCATATTATATGCAGAAGGAGAAAGCTGGAAAAATATTTTTTATAAAGAGCTAGAGAATGTGATTCAGAATGAGATATTATGGTAAAACTTTATTTGAATGTTCTTGTATAATGGCTTCATAATCCCTTCATAGTGGCTACACAGTACATTATAATCACATGCATAATGCTTTATAGAGACAGGTGCAAATGACATAACGTGCATAAAAGGTCTTGACATTTTTGCATCAGATAGTATCAAGCACTGTAAATGATAACTACACAATACATTACAGTATTATTTTTGCATATTAGGCCTTAATTTCAGACATTCCAGCTCAAACTAGATTGTGAATCATGGTTACTTGGTAAGCAGTTTTCAAACACACTTTACATGTCAAGTTTCAACAAGACTAAAGTGCACCTGAGGAAAGGCAGGTAAAATGTCTTTTATATTGACATAAAGGTTATGAAGCCGAAAAACTGTCAAACCAATGCACTGCATATCTGGCACTCAATTCAAAGCACTTATGAAAAGTTAATGAATATATAGTATAAAAAACTGAAAATGTTTATGCCAACTTGCAGTACAAAACATACAATCACCAGACTGAAAAAGACAGAGCTAATAAGAAATAACAAACACCACATAGCTGTAGGAGAGGAAAGACAAAAAAGGGTGAGTCCACACATTTTGTGAGAATTATAGACTACAGAATGTTGTCAATGTCTGATTAAATAATCTTAAGCATTGTTAAAGGAAAATGTAGCATTTAACCTACTTGCTGATACTTTTCAGGATATCCACCGCAAGCGCATGGAGAAAGATTTAAATGAGCTGCAGCAGCTGATTGAGGCTCATTTCGAGAACCGCAAGAAAGAGGAGGAAGAACTCATCAGCCTAAAGGAAAGGATTGTGAGTAGCACTCACATGGCCGAGAGATCAAATCTAACAAAAACAAACGTGAATTTTCAAGATTACGTCATATCTATGAATGTGGTTTTTAAAATATTTGGTCCTGTTTTTCACATTCTGTTTTTTAAATGCTAATTAGTCTTTTTACAATACTATAAAGTAATCAAGGATTTTCCTTGTTGTTTTACCTGTAGCCTACAACTGCAGGAGAAAATCTATATTTCATTATACATTTTGAAATAATTGTTCATTCAATCAAAATTTGATGTATCTGTACAACACCCTTTGCAAGAAAAAAGTTCTAAGACAACAGGCTATAGAGTTATATAGCGCTATATAAGTTTTATATAAGTTTTAGGCAATTATTTTTCTTAAGACTAAAAATGTAAAAATAATTAAAAAGTACTTATGCAGGGCATCTGTGAAATAAAATGAGTTGTGACCAATTGTATTTTAACATTTTTGTATTTTGTATTTTTAGAAGACATGTCAGTAATATCACATTTCTGTCAAATTCATTTTAATTAGAAAGTAACAATCATCATTTTCACAGTTTTAAAAATATGTAGCATTAACAACTCTGACCACCAGCATGAAGCGAACAGAACTATATTTCCATTACTATATACATGAGCGCAGAGCACAAACACACTAAGGAACTTTCTAAATGGTTCTGCACAACAGGGTATCCTAGGAAGCCCTAATATGAATGCTCCTCCAGTGGACTATTCTAGGTGGGGAAAGTCACTAACACCCTAGGGTGTCCCCCTGCCAAATGTCAGGTAGAGAAGAGGTGACTGATTCGCTATGCAGCTCACTCCAAAGTAATTGAATTGCCAGGGTGACAACACCTTCAGTTTGCTCATTGGGGGAAGTTATGCTCATTGACATTTCTTTGGACAGTAAAGATGTATTCTGACATGACATAATCCCTTTTTATCAATTACATGCAATGTATTTTGTATGGAATTCTTCAAAGTCTCTTACTCTAGGGAAGGATTTGTTCATTGCAAAATTTATAGTACAAGAGATTTTTTTAAATAAACTTGTAAACATCTTTACCCACACATATTTATACATATTTTTCTTAAATATTGGTTTACAATTTTAATTTCATTTGGATCAAAACAAAAAAAAAGCTTTTTACATTGAAATAAAAAGACTGAAAATGATTAAAAGCTGATAAAAGATGTAGCACAGTTTTCTGTTCCAATTCTTAAACAGTATAGTAAAGCATTTTTTGTTTCTGACCTCTTTCCTCTATTGGTAGGAGCATCGTCGCTCTGAAAGAGCTGAGCAGCAGAGGATTCGCAGTGAGAGAGAGAAAGAGAGACAAAACAGGGTGGCTGTAAGTGCATTGGTTTTACTAATCAAAACCACAATACACTTTTTAAAAAATTATCTACTCCACCACATATTACTTTACGTCAGGTCCGGGTCAGATAAATCTGGTCTGGATATCACTTACAATTTTTTTATTCTGTCTGATCATTAAGAATATTACAAAATAAAAATTCCATTGGTCAGAATGAACTATTTTTCAGCCAATAATGATTTAACATTTTAAAATCTCCCTAAATTCATTGTGATCACAGATTTTGAGACTGCAAAAGACAATAAGTGATTGCTCGTTGAGCACACATACTGTATGAGCTTGGTCAGTCTATTGGTCTTAAGTGTCCATCACAGTTAACTCTAAATATGCCTTATTGTGTTGCTAGCAATGCAAATAAAAATATATATAGTATACTGTTCTATGTACTGAAAACAGCATATTACTGTATATACTGCAAACAAATCTATGAATACATGAGATTTTACATAGACATTTTCAGGAGGAAAAGGCAAGGAAGGAGGAAGAGGAGGCAAAGAAGAGAGCAGAAGAAGATGCTAAGAAGAAGAAAAACCTCACAAATATTCATTTTGGTGGTTACCTTCAAAAGGTAAAAACTTTTGCACTGCTGTACAAGTCTTAGACCTCTTATATACTATCAGGAATAACTGAAAAAGATCACTGAGTAACGAGATCACTTTTATCAATGGCTTTGAGAAATGTGAATACTTGTACCGGGTATACTTAGTCTTCTCTTTCTTTTTACCTATGTGAGAGTTTGGATAAGAATCCAAGCTTCTCATTTAGCTATCTTTAATTCGAACTGATCAATATCTTCACAAACTTCACTCAGCAACCTGAGGTACACTACTGTATAAACAATATGAGAAACCAATATAAAATGAAACACTGTAGTAACTATTTACACATTTAGTCAATAGATGTATTTGCGGTATTTTTCATAATTAACACCATTTTTTTTTCTCTACACATTTATTAAGCTAAAAGTCTGTTATTTTCACTGCAATATGCAAGTCTATTGAACTGAACTTTTTACTTTAAGGGATAGGATGGAAACAAAGTGATTAGCATTGTTGCCTCACAGTACTGAGTTCAGTTCCAGACCTGGGATGTTATCTATGTAGAGCTAGTATATTCTCCTCATGTTTGCCTGAGTGTCCAAAGATATACTGGCATGTTAATTGGCTTCTGGGAAGATTGCCCCTGGTGTGAATGTGTGTCTGTTTGTGACTGTGTGTACCCTGTGATGGACTAGTGTCCCGTTTAGGGTATATCCTGCCTTGCACCTGTTACTTGCTGGGAGAGGCTCCAGCTCATTTATGACCCTGTATTTGATAAAGCAGTTAGAAAATCAATGGACAGATGTTAATTTTAAATAAAATAGCAACAATTATAATAACAATATATCTAATTTTTGTAAACAAAAAACAAAATGGTTTTAGTAAATATATCATAATTGTTTCCACATAGCACAATTAAATGACAAAGAAAGGCATTGAAAAAAACTGAAAAAAAGGTTTAAGACTTGGTGCAGTGGTGCATATGTTATCTTATTCATGGCGGTCACATTGTGGTGACTGTCAATAAAGTCTAAAAATTAGTTCTGTAACATTTAGTACCAGAAAGTGCAAATCCAAGAACAGAACCAGATTATTTTTCTTTATCTTCTTGTTTTGTGTTTCAAATTTCTTATTCTTTCTAAGTGATTCCTATGATATTTTTATTTCTAATTATTTATTACTGGCTTTATCTTATTGGGAACAGGAAGCTAAGATAATTATTGCAAATTCTGTAATAGGCAATATTCAATCTCACAGCTACTGTACACATTTATGTCTTTGGTAAATAATTATATAAAACATTGTTATGTAAAATGAGAGAAACATAAAGTAAACATACTGGATCCCTTCATATTTTCTTCACCTTAGGGTTTCATTTAGCATCCAGTATTTAATTGCTAAGAAAAACAGGCAGAATTCCAGTTTTTGTTAGATGGGGGAATTCAATTTCGATAGCCTTGAGTTGAAAAATACCTTTGTCAGGTCAAATATGATGTGAAGTCATGGTTTTGAACTGGTATCACTGCAGACTGAGAGGCGGGTCGGAAAGAAACAGACCGAGAGAGAGAAAAAGAAGAAAATCCTCAATGATCGAAGAAAGCCACTGAATATCGACAACCTCAGTGAAGACAAACTAAAGTAAGCGTGTCTCTCATTGAGCAAATACTTTCTGTTTTTTTCTGTTTTTCAAAGTATTGTGCTCCAGGGCAAATATTATATCAATAATTTTAATATTTGAAGTTTCAAATCTTATAACATACAATTTAGGAAAGAAGAAGAGAATCGAAATACATATTTTGATTTTAAAATTAGGTTTTTCTATTGATGTAACTCTTTAACTGATTTCTGAAAACAAATGAATATATTGTACTCCAGCAAAGTTTTGAAAGTGTTTATTTAAGCAACAAGTTTCATCTTGAAGTTTACAGTTTGAATAAAATGAGTTTTTTTCTCATTCCTTCAGGGATAAAGCTAAGGAACTCTGGAAGTGGATGCACCAGCTGGAGGCGGAGAAGTTTGACCTGCAGTACAAATTTAAGAAGCAGAAATATGAAGTAAGTGCAGATTATGGTATAGGTTTGGACCCTTGAATTGGAATTATTTTTTTACTTTTTTTATGAGTCTTAATAAAGGCATCCAACTAGAGGACTACAGGTTCATCTGGTTTTTAATCCTTATGAATCCATTATTGCTATATTAAAACTCTTTTATTGTAAAATACTCATTATTTTTAGGTCTTACTAGTGATGCTTTAAACACACACTAAAATCTGTAGTTTTGCAGAACCAAGGCTTTTTCACCTTTATACATTACGCCAAAAAAGTAAAGAACTACTATAATGCATTTTGTGAACCAAAAAAAAGAGCAATAAAATTCTCACAGTTTTATGTTGTCCCTTTTGATGGGGATTTCATATCAAGAGGACTTTAATGATGAGGAGACATCATTAAAACTGTTTTAAAAAAGCTACTGCTAGTTAGAATTTGAACTTTTTTTGCTGTTGGCAACTGGAATGGGTTACTTCACTGTTACTGTCCAATTAACTTGTACTGGTACTGAAAAATGTACAGGTACAGTGCCATTCCTGAGTTGTTGAGGAAACTAATGTTTGACTGCTGTTCTTGTATAAGAAAGTCATAAGTAATAACTGAATCTAAACACTGCTTCTCTGTTTTGTTTTTCAAGAATATTCCCTGCTGCTGACATTTGTGAAGCAGTCATTGTTGCTTAAACACTATTAACATCTATAGGCCTGATTTGGACTTGTATGTATTCTATTTTTACAAGTAAAGGAACAAGTAAAGGTTCATTCCATACTGAAAAGAGAAGAAAAGAAACACAACGTTCGGCTGTGGAGCCTTCTTCGTGTGTGAGAAAGAGAGGGAAGTCAGCAGCTGATATACTGTATCATAGGAGGAGGTGGGAGCAGGGGGAGGAAGAGTGAGCACTCAGGTGGTGCAAAGATGAGAGAGGTGGAGAGGTGTGAAGTCGAAACCTGCAAATGAATTGAGAGGATTAGAAGGAAATGAGCCTGTCATTGAGAGAAGGAGGAAAGTTTGATCCTAGTTTCAGGATAATTTTGGTTTAGGCTGTCTTTCTGCAATAGGAGTTAAGAAACCCTTCTTTGAGAATACAGATAGAGAGATCAGTGTGATCATGGCCATTAGAGGTGAAATGAGAAACTATGGGCTTGGAGAAATCTTTGATCCTCACAGCCATAACATGTTCTCTGAAGCGGTCTCCCAGTCTCCTTCCTGTTTTCCCAATGTAGATAGCTGGGCGTTTTCTGCAAGAGATGCAGTAAATAAGGTTGATGGAGGTACAGGATGTCATCTGAGTGATCTGGAATTGTCTTGAAGGGACTTGAATGAGCATGGTGTTAGGTATATGCAGGTGATGCAGCAAGTTCTGTTGCAGGGGAAAGTGCCTGGTGTGGATGATTGCTGAGGGCAGTGAAGGGAGCTATGAACAAGAAGGTTACGCAGATTAGGTCATCATATGAGATGATGGAGGGATCATCCTGTAAGATGCAAAAGTTGTCGTTAATGGTCTTAGGGAAAGAAAGTGTGTTAGGGTGGTAGGGAAGCACCAAAGGAATGTGGAGTTCCCGATTGAGTTGATGATCTGAGGGCTGTTTTTGGCTCAGGTGAGGGCCCTGTCAGTAACATGGGTGGGGTATCCTCTGTAGATGAAAAAAGCATGCATTTTGAGTGCTTGGTTTTGGAAATTCATGTCGTTACTACAAAGTCGTCATGTGAACTGTGAAAACACACTAAAAACTCTCTCCTTTTTTGACAGTCAACATGGATTTCCAAAACCTGAGTATCATTGGCAGAAAAACAAAAGCTGAATTTAGATTTTCCAACTAGAAAAACTGTAAAAACTGTCAAAGAAAGGAAACCACAAATGAACCCCGTGCAACCTCACAGCCGCTGTCTACCAGTGTCGTTGAGGGTTATACCGGAGTTTGAGCTCTATTTTAATGTTAACTTAAAAGGGACTGGAGGGTTACTAAAATTTTGAAAATACCCACATGTTTGGGAATCAAGCGCTCAGGAACAATAGAGGGAAAGTGATGAGGGATTAGGCGATACATTAATAATATTTCCTTACACTTACATACAGTAGTGCTTTCCTGGACATTTTTTCAGGTATTGAGGACTCCCCTCCACCACCACCAGTGTGTAGCACCCATCTGGATGATTGCCACACATCAGCTATCAGTGGGGAGGAGAACATAATAATTAAGCCAATTCATAGATAGGGATTACTAGGAGGCCATGATTGGTAATAGCCAGGAGGAAATTTGGCCAGGACACTGGGGTAACACACCTATTCTTTTCAAGAAAAGCCCTGAGATTTTTAAATTGAATGATTAAATACTGGTTGGTGGGGCTATGATAGTCCTGGCCAGATAGTATGGAGATTAGTGAGCTTGGCACTGGAACCAATGGACTTGGAGCTCAATCATTGCTATGAATGATGAGCCCACCAGTGGCTGGGACCAGTCCAAAATCTCCTGGAGGAAAGGGAGGACTAAAGGAGAAAGGAAAGGGGAGAGACCCGGAGCTGTACTTAGCTGCAGGGTGATACGGAAGGAGGAGAAGTTCAGCAAGAAGGCCGGTCAGGACACTCATGTTGGGGATGGACCACTAGAAGGTGTGACAATGCCAGACTATATGGAATGTGTGCTCTTTGGGGCTTCTACTCCCTAGATCAGGCCAGTGCACCATCAAGACTTCAGAGCCATGACCAAGCTCGAAGTGTCAACTGCTGAGTCCAAAAGGATCCTGATCCTCTCATGACTGCCTGAAGTCACCCTGGCCAAAACAGTCACCGGCAGGGCTCCCAGACGAACTCAGAGGAATGGAATCCCATGAACAAGGAAAGCTCTGCTGTTGAAGGTGGACCTGAAGAAAGAAATAAAAGAAAAAAAAGAGGAAGTGAAATGGTAAAAAGGAAATTAAGGGGAGCTCCGAGGTCCAGAACTGCACTTAGCCCCAAAGTACATTGGAAGGCGGAGAGGTCCATGAAGGATGCCAGGAGGGTCACTCACACGAGGGCAGTCTAAGGGAGGTGCCCTAATACCACACTGTACAGTACATATGCACTAAGGGGGGTCTCCACCCGAGACAAGGCCACCGTGAGCCATCAAGGCTCCAGAGGCACACCCAAGACTGAGCTGGATGTGTCAACCATTGAGACTGGGTCCTCTGAGAGCTAATGGTTTCTGTTCCTCTTGTGGCTGCCAGATGGATCCCAGAGAACGGATGCCCAGGAACAAGGTAGGCTCTGCTGGGAAGCAGGAAGGTGGGCATGGAGAGAGAGAAAAGAAAAAGGAGGTGAAACATTGATATGGGAAGAAGGCTAGGTATGTTTGAGGCATCCCGAGAAGAGATGAAGATGCCAGGTGGAGTGAAGGCAGTCTATAATGACTGCTCGGACTAAAGACCTTCCAGCAGCAGGGTGGAAACAGTCAGAGATGAGTCCTGGGATTCTGGACAAGTGAAGCTGCTCAAAGATGAAGCCAGGTTAACGGCAAGACTGGGACAGCAGAAGAGAAGTCTGGAGTTCCAGGCAGGAGTAGACTGGTTGAAGTTGAAGTGAAGTTCCTGAGAGAAAACGCTGGAGGGTGGAGTGGAAGGCAGTGCTTCTGAACTATATATAGGGGAAGGGATAATGGCATAATTGGAGTCCTGATTGGTAATTAGGAGCAGGCCAAAATAAGGTCTGATCCCAAGCTAGAAGCCATGGAAAACCATGAGCCACTGTGACAATGCTCCGGTTTCTGAGGGCAACCGTGGGTCAAGAGATGCCACAGGATGGCAGTTGAACATTTAAAACTGCATTGCTTGATTTTTGCAATTTCTTGTTTGCTAGTCTTCTGTCTGCTAAAATCAGAAGCTTCAATTTTTTCAAAATGAGACACTACTTTTTTACTTTTACTCTTACAACTTGAGGGTGATGACAGATATCATGGTACTACTACTTTAACTCATAATTGATGTCACTTCCCCAAAAAACTGCAAATATTATAGTAAGCCTCTTCCTTTGCTTGCAGCTGCCCCTTGCTTAACAATTCTTTCTCTGAATAGGTAGCTTATCTGCTTTATCCAAATGCCAGGTGGTTGAGCAAGACTTCTTGTCTCTACCTTCTCAATAAACATTCCCAAACACATTTCCATATGTTAGGTAATGGTGATGTTATTCCTTCTGAAGTTATTTTAAACTTAATTGCAATTTTCCTTACACTTTCTCTCTTGGCCTTTTTAGTATCCTTTTCACCTGGTGAAATGGATAAATTGCTTGCAATTCATCATACCCCTTGTCTTGTACTGAAGGTACAACATAAGCGCTTTGAGAAGCCACCTTTAAAGGCGCTATATAAAATAAAGTTTATTATTATTATTAACATTTGTACCAAAAGATGCACCAAAAAGTCTGAAAATCAATGAGAGAACTGAGAACATTCTTCTGTTGTCCTTCCTGTTTATAGAAGACATTTCAGTTAGACATGAGAGAGTTTCTGGATTATTTTATGTGCAATTTGAAAATGTTTTCATTCAACCATGCTTTTGAATGTTATGTTATGTATGTTATGTATGCACATGTTATTTTGCTTTGTTTAACTGCTTTGTGCAGTTCTCTGAAATGCTATGGTATACATACCAGTATATGAAACCTGATTTGACTTGAGAAATCAGATTTTCCATCAAGCTGGGCAATCAGACATACTGTATGACTGTTTTATCACTATGAAACAACATGTTTCATGTTTGAACATGACAAATTCTTCCGGCAAGTATGACTGGCTCAGCAGGCAGCTCAAATATGTTTATAAAATAATTTGAGGTGACTTATGGTTGTGTGCTTTGTGTGGCAAGTTTCATTGTTTCAATTTATAGGATAGATAACCACTACAGGGATTAATGAGTTTTAATTAAACACTAATGCCAAAAAGCCCCAGTGACCATAGTTAAAAAAATACTATTCCAAATTTACTGTAAACAATAATGTTTATTGTTTAATGTAATTACCTCTTTTTAAAAAACAAATTTTATTTGGTTACACCATGTAGAAACAAACTGACAAGATGTAAGAACAAAAATCTTCTCTACCTTTTATATAGCGAATTACTTTTAATTAAGTTGATGTTCTAGTAGGGACCAAATTTAATCTCTCTTAGATTTCTCCATTGATGATTAACCCCCTGATTCTTATTACCCCTTAATTGTGCTAAGTAAACTGGGATTTCATTTATTATTTCACTTATATGGATTCTTAATTATTTTTTCTACTTCATACACAAACTGTATCAAAAACATTTAATTGATAAAATATACAGTATTTTGGCTATTTATGAAATGACTACATTTAATTAAACAATAGTAAAATGAAATACCATTCAAAGGTGAAATAAATATATTGGGAGTGCACAAGCTTAATTTCTGCACTATACAGAATGTTTTTGGCATTATCATGCTTGTTTGTATTTAAATAACAGTTTATATTTAAAATGTCATGGAGAATCATTTGATATACATCCTTAAAAAGATTAAATTCATATTTAGTTTGGATTTTGCTATCTGTAATACAATATGTCAAGCAATATAACTTTCATTTCTATGATATGTATCTGTTGCAAATGCACTGCAATATGCTCCTATAATAAGCAAGATATAATTGTTTTTTTTTAATCATTTCCAGATTAATGTCCTGAGAAATCGAGTTAGTGACCACCAGAATGTGTAAGTATTTTCACCCAGCCTTCAGTCACCAGAGACACAGAGGCACAGTAGTGATGTTTTATATGAGCCCACTCCCATGTCTGAATAAATTATCCCCTGCACCCATGGCCCAACACACATCAACCTCTTGAAAACTAACTAAAGTATGGAAAGCATTGTCTGGCAGTACAAAGATGAAACGGGTGTACAGTGCTCTCGAAAGGCAGTGCCTTGAAGTAATATTGGATATTAGCCTACTTGTTTGTTTATTATAATCAATGGAAACCTTTCATACAACACCAAGACTGTACTTCCTACTATATTGTCCAGATATTTCTAGTTTGAACGTTCTTTATGTCATGATTTGACTGAGAATTGGATTCCCTAGATGGTGAATCTTGCCAGGGTTGGGTGGACTTAAGATCAACCATTCTCTGGCTTTTGTGTTTTTTCTGTAACGCCTGCTTGCTAAAGTGTGTCCTGCACATTCTGTATCATACTTACATGTCTTCGGTGTTACTTCCAGAAATTACTTCACTGACATACAGTCTGAGACTTCAGATGTCTTATTGAAAACGATGTATATTTTTGTCATATTTTGAAACTTTTCTTTGTCTTTTAAAGAAGCATAATTACAGTACATACAATATGCGATCTTAATGAAATAAACAAGAAAGTCCTTTATTTTACTGCAATTACAAAGCTAACATCACCTATTATAAATCACAAAAATGTTAACCTTTAAGAAATGTTATTTATTTGTATTTTACTTTTACACAAACATGGAATTGCCAGGGGCATCTATTAATTCTCTGGACTCTTCCCAAGAGAGAAACACAACATACTTATCATTTCTCTTTCAACACTGATTATATTGTGTCAGTTCACTACTAATTCATGACAGATACTGACAGTCATAACTTTAAGCCAGTTACTGTATAAGGCCCATAACAGTTCGCCAGTCTCACAGTTGCCATAAATTATTTTTGTCTTGCATACTAATGGGTTAGACATTTTTATTTTAAAGAATTTCTTCAAATGAATTAGACCCAACATAAAAGAGGAAACAAAATCTGAGGTAAAAAATCTCAGAAAAACAATCAAACATAATTTTGGCTTCAAGGAAGTGCGTGCAGATATTCTAGTAATAAAATAACAATATACTGTAACAACTGCAAAACCAGTATTTTAATGTTCTTTTAATGACTTGGAGGCTCATAATTTCTATCAAGAATGTGCACATTAGCAGTTTTGTCTTAATATGAGAACCGAAAGTTACAGAGTGTATCCCCTATTAAGTACACTTTGAAATGTGTATCAGTACTCTAGATCTGTTGTGTTTTAAAAGAAGCTGATGTGGTGTATTTTATACATTTAGAAATTGGAAGCCCCATACTAAAACAAAGGCAATAAAAGTATATTTACAGTATAACTTTAAAAAGGCACTACTACAAAGGTACAATAACATCTTTCTAAGGAAAGGTGCTTCAATGAGTAATTGAGAGCTAATAATCCACCTTAATTATAAAATAAAACATGTTAAATCAAAAATCTCATGTTTAAGAATTAACAATAAATTGTAGTTTTTGTTTCATTTCATTAACTGCTTTGCTTTGCTTTTTAACGGCCTTCTCCTTCATGCTTGGTTTTCATGGCACATAGAAAAAGGTGAGCGATTATTATTTTTTTGGATACCAAAACTGTCCACTTTGAAATGCCCATACAACACAAAGATAAGAATTTATTGTGTCCATACTAAGATTGCAGATCTCCTCATGATGTTTCTATTAACGTAAAGTATTTTATCAAGATTTAAAAATAACCAGAAGAACATAGAAACATTTCAAATGAGAAGAGGCCAGTTGACCCAAGCAGTATATTTTGAAGTTAGTATCACTCCGTTAATAGTAGCGTCTCTGCATTGTTACACTGTTATTAAAAATAAATAATAACATTTATTATAATACATAAAACATATATATTTATAAAACATGTAATTTATAACATGTAAAACATACAACACCAATAATAATAAGGGATACAAAGTAAAAAACACATGCAGTTAATGGTTTAAATATGACAATGTATTTGCATGTGGAAAAACAAAAACTTACCTGAAATGCCAGCTACATAATGGAAGACAGGTTTTTGGTTAGAGTGCATTAGGGTTCTGTCATTTCTACATTATACCTCCTGAGCAGGCAGCAGTTGCATTAATCTATGCTCTTTTGAAGCAGTTTGGATTTGTCATGACTTGCAAACCTTCCTAAAGCCTTTTTACAATTGCTGAACGTTTTTTGGTTTAAAGCTTTGCAAGAAACTTCATCTTAATAAGTGGGTGGAACTAGTGTTTTTTTAGTTACGGTATCTCACAAAATCTTTGTCAACACTGTGCTTGTAATGCAGAGGGGTAAAAGTTTTTCTCCAAACTTCCTGATGACTTCTCTACTTTTTGTTTTTAATGGAGCTACTGAAAACCATACTGTTCTTAGTGAAGCATACTAGTGCCCAGTTCTGATCCTTGATGTTTTGTTCTCCACAGCTTGTTGTTAATCTCCCTAATTTTTGTCAGTAGGCTCAAATGTTTTTCTTGGCTAAAAAATTCTCTAAATCTTGAATGCAAATATTAATGACTGACATTAGGAAATGGCAATTTCTGTTGTCTTCATCTGAAGTTTGGTTTTCTATAGCTAGTCAAACGTATTGTCACATGACCTGGTTTAATTACTAAGTTCATTCTCCAACACGATTAATTCTCCAACACCCCAGGGGAAAGCAAAAGAATGGGAAAAAAGGGAGTGATCATATTCTTGCACTTAAGCCAAATCTACACTGCTTCCCATATGTGCTTTCCACTTGCATAGTGTTTCATCTGCAACTGGTAATCTACTCTTGTCTCTGAAAGAAAAACCAAAATCCGATATATATTGCGTTCCCTATTTAATTAGTTGTTGTTAACAATATAGCACAGATGCTGCCAAAACTGTATAACCAAGCAACATTTTCAATAACACAATATACTGTTTAATGAAATTATATTTTAATTCCATTATGTTACAGGCATATAGTTTATTAAATACAATACCTATGCTACAACTTGCCCTGCGATGGACTGGCACCCCGTCCAGGGTGCACCCTGCCTTAAGCTCGTTGCTTGCTGGGTAGGCTCTGGCTTCCCGTGAGACCATATGATATAAAGCGGTTTGGAAAATTCCATCATATGACTTTTGCTACAATATGTATCAATGGCAGATGAAATGGCACTATGCCATATCTGTTTTTGATGACCCATGACATCTCAGCTGGTCATCCACATCATATGCAGGATTTTGAATCTATGCAAGTATCATATGATGTTTGGGCAATAGTGGGCAATTGGGACACTTTGTGATGATATGACAATAAAAAAAGCATTTGCATAGCATTATTTAGCTAATCTGTGTCTTTACACTCTTACTTGCGTAAAAATGGGCCTGAAATATAAAGAAATTGAGCAGAACACAGAGCATCAAGCTTTGCTGCATCACTGATGCTTCTTGTGTAGATTTGATTACAATGCATGGACAGCAGGACTGACAGAAGAAAATCAATCCTGCATAAAAATTAAAATAAATTATAGTGTAGATTGGTCTTAAGGAGACATTTGAAATTATGTGGGTAAAAAACTGCACAGGGTATGAGGTACACAGTTTTCTAATCATTCATTGCAATTGTCAGGCTTGTCAAGGTAAGTCTGTAGCAAAAAGCAGTCATATATTTTATACTGACAGATACTGGTCCCTAATCCACTGTTACCCCTTCACTATCATTACATGTTATGTTCTTCTTAAAAAGAAAAACAAACACAAGGAAGTTGAAAAGTCTCTGATCTTTTAGCCTGCCAAACCTGAAAGGTCTTTTTAAGATTGTCTTTTCCCTTCACGAAAATAGCGCAGACAGTTTAGCTGTTCAGAAAATATTTTTATGAATGTGGCCCATTGTTTTGTATTCTTAAGGATTTAAAAAGATCAGCTTCACACAAAGTAACTGTAATCTATTAATTGAATGTCATGCACATGATTTGAAGAACAGTATAAATATTATTAAAGGAAGAAAAATAGCATTAGTAAATATTAGATTGAGTCAGGAAGAGCCAAGTAAACTATGATCCCTGATCTTACTATAATTTCAAAATTAATAGTTGTATGAAACTCACAAATGAGCAATAAGTAAACTTTAACTATACTTTTGCACAAATATATCATCAGGACAGAATAGTGAACACATGGTATTGTTACTAAACTGGCAGTGATATGTCATCCTACAGAGAATTAAACTAAAAAAACCTTACACATTTTGTTACATCAAACAAAATGAAGTGACAATTAATATTTTTTTATAAACAAACACTCAAAGCAAAATCAAACAAAGACAAAAATAGATAATAGGACAGAAAAATGGAAAGATCATAATTTAATAATTATTCAAACCCTTACCTGTGGTAAACCAACAATAATTTAGGTGACAAAAGTAACTTAACAAGCTACAAAATTAGTTGAAGGACCTATGTCTGTGTGCAATAATAATGATTTTCCTTTTTTTATTGTATAATGTTAGCATGCCCAAAGGGGTTGGGCAGTCAGTTGACCTTGAATCCCTAGAGGTTCTTGGTTCCTCTCCACTATTGTCTTCTGGTCTTTTCTGTTCTGTATTCACAACATGTATGGACACTTTCTTTGTTAAGCGCCTTGGGGCAACCCTGTGAAATGATTGAAGTGATTCACATGATTTCAGAATACACTTAATGTACCTGCCTCTGTAAGGTACCTTAGTCAGGTAATGAATTTAAATCAATTTAAATTCAACCTTAAGGACCAAAGAGCTTTCAAAATAACTAAGGACTAAAGATGTAGAAAGGCAAAAATCAGCAGATCAGAATCAGTTTTGAAAGACACTGAATATCGCTTTGAGTATGGTGAAGTTGATCATAAAAAGGTGTATAGCCACATGCTAGGTGAGGCTACTAAGGCAGGAGAGAGCATCCAGCCAAGAAGTCAACTGGTTAAGGAAGCCACTGTGAAGCCAAAAGTGACTTTGAAAAAGCTGGAGAGTTCAATTGCTGAGATTTGAGAAAGTTTCACAGAGCCTGTGTGGCAGAGTGGCAGGAAGGCCATTACTGAAAAAATCATCTAAAATCCTGCAAGGAGCTTGCAACAAAATATTTAAGTAAAACTGCAAATATATAACAAATTTTATTTGTGATCAGATATGACAACATTAAAACATTTTGGTGTAAATGCATAATGATACATCTAGAGCAAACAACACAGCATATCAACCAATCAATGCCATCCCTACTGTCAAGCATGGTTGGGGCAGTATTATGTTATGGGGCTGGTTTTCATCAAAAGGGATGGGTTTGTCAAGGCTCATTGGAAGATGGACTGAACACAATGTAGGTAATTATTAGAGGAAAGCCTGCTACAGGTTCCCTGACATTAAATTAGGATCAATGTTTACCTTTAAACAATAAAATTACTCAAAGTACATGCCAAGTCTAGAGTGGCTTAAGGACAAGATAGTTAATGTCTTTGAGTGGTCATGTCAAAGGTGTGAGTTGAATCATATTGAAAATCTGTGGAAAACAGGAAAAAAATATCTGTTCAGTAAGTTATGCCCAAGGAACTTGAGAGTTCTTAATCAAATTTACCAAGAAAAATGGGCAAAGATTGCACCACACCTGTGTACAAACTTGGTAGAAACATACCCAAAAAGACTAGTAAATATTAAGTCTATTGATCTAAATATATAATACAATCAACACATTTGATGTTTACTATTTTTTCTTTTTAAATTTTTGCTGACATTTATTGCAACTTATTTTACCCATAGATAAAATTCAGTCTGACCATTAAGATTTTGAATACAAAATAGAATATATGCATCATTTTGTAATGTCATAACAGGGCACACTGTAAGAAAGGTATGGGTTCTTCTATAAATTTGGTCTTGACTGGATACATTTTGAGGTGACAGAGAATCCGTTCTAAAAGCTATGGCATTTTAAATTCACTTCAAACATTCTCTTCCAGCTGTAAAGTGAGCAAAATTTAGGCTATTGTATCCTCTTGCTGCTTTGGTGACATGCTGTTTTTTATGCAGCTCGAAAGGTGGAAGAACGAAAACTAAAGTTGGTGGCCGATGGAAATAGTTGGATGGGAATTTAAAACCTGGATGCTTCATGGAAATGTCTCCCAGACATTCAACCAAGAGTGATTCACAGCCTTCAAACTCACCTGTTGGTCTGTTTTTAGAGAATGGGTTGTAATTTGCTGTTTAAAGTGCACTTGCTTTGCAGCTTTATACTAGTTGTAATATTGTGCATGTGAATGCTTAGTGTGAGATATTGTTTTCTTTTTTTCTGATATGTATTCTTTTCTGTATATAAATAAAGACTGTATGCTTTGGACTGAACTTGTTTTTAATCAGGATTTTTTAAGAAAAAATCAAGAACTCTATCATAAAGTTTATGTGAAATCAAATATTGTTTAATCATATAGTCTTTTATGTTCTGTCTCTTCATTATCAATATTATTCTTATTCCTGTTAAGGGTCATATCAACTTGGTGCCTGTCCCAGAAATATAGGGTATAAGGTGGAGTTACACTCAGTATTTTATTCCATTTCAGGGCTCACACAAACTTACAAGTACATACACAATTTAAAAATACCATTTATTTTAGTCAGAATCTCTCTGAGAGGTGGGAGTAGACTGGAGCACCCAAAGAAAATATACAGTATAGGGACATGATGAGAGCATGAAAACTCCACACATACAAGGTAGAATTTGAATCAGGACCCAAGAGCTGTCAGGTAGTAATACTTACTGTAATGCCACTGTACCACTCACATTTATGATTTTGTAAAGATAATAAACTAAGGGATTCATGACTCATTCTGAATGCAAAGATGTTCTTTTAATTAAACAAAAAAAATATTAACTTGTCAACTTGTCATCATCAATTACCACTACAAATTGCTACAAAAACTAACAACAATCTTTGTAATTGACACATTCATTTCTGACAATGTTGTTAGCTTCACCATGTGCTCTGTCTCTATTAGGGTAGTCAAGCTTGCATGCCTTGGGGACCTTGGGAAGAAAAAGAACCCACATCTGAACACTCCCAAAGCAGGGAAAAATAGCACTCCCCCTCCCCATACACAGAAGAATTATTTGCATTTAATGTCATTTTCTAGGGAAGTAAATATATTTTGTTAAGAAAACATAAGTGGATCACATGATCTTCAGGGTTATAGAAATATAACTAAATATTCTAAATATTGTCCCAGTAAATGGCTTCAGCTGTTAAATAAGTTCAGGAGGAGGTCGAATTGCAATCTCACACTTTCACTCTCTTACTTATTATACACTCCTGCTGTGCACCCCTTTGCATCCCTTTGCATGTACAGTATCTTTTCAAATCTGCACTCCACTCTCCACCCTGGTCTTCACCATTGTAACATCCTCCCTGGTTTATACTGTACCTTGTAATTGAATTGACATAGACAGCCAATTCCTCAGACAAATAAATTAATTACAAACACTAAAATATTACATTTACTGTACATTTACATTTGTTTTGTTGAATTTAGAATTACTTAGAATTTACTAAACTACTCACTTAAGGGTTTGTATGCGTCTTTGAATAAACAAAACATTAATAGAAGTCTACTCCTTTGTTTTGATCCTTGGGTCAAGACCCAACCATCTGCATTGCAATTTCAAGTCCTAGAATAAGTGAAGATCATTACTGTTAAAATATCTCCTGAAATCACATTGTTACACCAACGTGAAAAAGACAATGCAGAATTTCTTGCTTTCTCTCTCTGCTCATGGGAAGTATGAGAATGGACATGGTACAAGTACGTCTTTTGTGATTTTGTGAATCCTTACACTGAATGCCAAACAGTAATTAATTGCATAACCGTGGTGGCAAACACAATTTACATGAGGAACACTGATTTTCACAGTAGAAAAAAATGCTTAGGATTTACTCCATTACATCAAGAATATAAAATACAAATTAACTCCTGAATAAAAAAAAAAACTTTATTTAGTTAAAAGGTTAATACAAAATTTTCTGATGCACAATTTCTTTTCAATGTATTGGAAACAATGTTTTCTACAGTATCTGAAATCCTTCATTAATAGAAACTCTAGTAAAAGTTGTGGCTTTCCCAGTAGCTTAAGGTGCAACACAGTATTACACTCAGGATGGGACGCAAGTCTAACGAAGGGTGATGCACATCTACACATAAGCACACAAGGGCAAGTTAGAGACAACAATTAACATAACCAAAAATGCACTATAAAACTCCATTCAAAAGAGAGTTATAATTTTCATAATGGTATAGGGATAAAGCCAAATATTTCAAAATAAGTGTTATAAAATATTTCTAATACTCTTTGTGTGCCTTAACCAACCAGCCTGTTGCCTGACACAAGAATGTAGCTAGAATGTAATGTAAGAATGTACTGTAACTGTCACAGGTTGACCTAGTGGTCTTTATGTTTGGGCAAGTAAGGGTGATGAGTTTGTCTTTTGGATAAGAATCCTTACCAGGGCAGTCCAGATCCTGTGTCAATACGCCCTAAATGGATGTCCAGTACTGGTGCCTGCAAGTCTAGCAGGGGGACATCAGGATAAAAAGTCACAGAGTATGGTCAATCATCCAAACAGACCAACCAATCAGGTTACTAAATTTGTCACGATCGCTACTCCTCCTCTTAAGGGCGCTCCAGCCCTTCCTCGTTCCACCTCATTCCCCACACCTGTTCCTTATTCCAGACCCTCTTTAGTTCCACCTTAAAAGCCAGATGTAGACCTCACCCGAGGTTCCTCATTGAATCGCGTTTTGTGAGAGCCCGGTTCCTGCTGCGTCTGTCTCCGTTATGCTTTTAACTTTCTGTTCCTGATTCCCCTCACCGGTTCTGACCCGGTTCCTGTTCCCTATCCCCCCAGATGGATCGCCTGGCCATGGACTTTTGCCTCCTGATTACCCGTTTTGTTCCTGATTACCCGTTTGGATTTCCTATTTCGATTGTTCGCTCGGACTCACTTCCCCTGGACACCTGCACTCCTTGGACATGCCCCCCGTCTCCATCCCTTCTCCTGCATGATTTTATTCCTACTGTGTCTTCACCAACCGGATCGTGTCGTCTGCATAGGGCCCGGAAAGAACTGCTACGTGACAAAATTGTCCGTTCAGTCAAATTCTAATAATGACAAAGTCAACGCATGTAAAGATAGTGTGGTTAGTACTTTGGCTTTAACTCACCTGGCTGCTCAGAGAAAGTGCTGTCACATCCCCACTCACTCATGAGGTATAAACCAGGGCGAACTAATAGTTAGCTGGTACAGTATCTGCACTGGCTACCTTGGGATTGGGACTCAATCTGGTGAGCAGCAGAAAATGGAGGTGCTGTTTGCTGACATTTTCTTGATGTAATGGATAAGAGCGTCCAGTACTCTGAGCTGAACTTTAGAAAGAGAATGATTATCAGCTATGTATGCAGATGGAAGATTTGAGAGAAGGAAAAGTCATGGGCAGTCACCAACCAGTTGGATACCGATCAACAAAAAGGAGGGGTAAATGGTGGCGGGAACCAATTGCTGCAGCTGCTAGTTTAGCAATAGGGACAGAGGGGTGTGAAGGAGGAAGCCTGGATCCATTGCAGAAAGACACAATGTGCTCACACCCTCAGAGTGGAGTGGAGGTCATCAAGCAGGTGCACTTGAAACAACAGTGAAATGAAGGATAGAGAAGGGAAGAGATTAAACAATAGATATAGGTTGAAGCCATACTGTAGGTGTGGTGTATTGAACACTAGATCAGAAATGGAGAGAAAATGGGGGTAGAAGGAGAACAGAGCAGGTGAGATTAGTAAGAGAGAGGGAAGAAGGGGAACAAATCTGCTGCAGTTGTTCAGATTTTTCCAGAAGCCTTGCTGACATCAGGAAACCTGAAAGAAAAAATACAAATGATATGGCCAAGGTATTGTCACGAACACGGACTGATATCTGTGTCAGATCTTGTAGAAGACCCTATGCAATGCGGTAAGAGCTGGAGAAAACAGGAGGCGTGGTAAAAGGGAACACACAGGGGTTTAATAGTGCACAAAATAATAGTGGCAATCCGTGAGACAGTGAACAGGGAAGACAGAACGGCATTCAAATCGCAGGGATTTGGACGGGTCCAAAGGCAGGTCAGGGCACAGTCCGGGAGTCCATCAACAATAATCCATCATGGGACGCGACAAGGTTAAAATCCCCGGGAAAGGGGAACACATGGACAGGCAAAACATGGAGGTCCAAGGGTGACGGGGCAAGATCCTCCAGACCCCGGGCTCAGGAAGTGGGAGGTGTCGGGGATGAGGCCTATGCCCTCAGGAGACGGACGTAGGGTTTCCTGGTGCCAGGCGGGCTTCGCGACATCTTTACCCTAATGATGAGCCCCGAGGACTTGAGGAGCTAGTCTTTAAATAATAAAGGTAAGAGGGTACACCTGGGGAGCTTAACAATCACAAGGACAATAATGGGTGCAGTTGAGCGCCCTCTAGGGAGGGATGTCAGGCCTGACAGGTATAGTTCCTCCTTGCACAGGCTCTGGAGTACCACAGTCTTTACCAGGAATAACCAGCTTCCTCATAACGGATGTGTGGATTTAGAATACCTTAACATAATTTGATTTGTAATTATTATTTACATAGAAAATATTTTTCTTACTAAACTGTAAATACTGAGATTACTGAAATACTGAGATTCCATGTACTACCTATTACATGTTTCAAATTTTCCCATGAAAAAACATTGCATAATTATTGTACAGAATAAGCCATTCCAATGAGTTTAGCTGATTTAGAACTCTCAGTTTATGCAAGTCACATAAATGTAATGAAGGCATTCAGCATTCATGCTTGTTATGATGTTATTATATTACAGAATAAAATCTGCAAATTCTTTTTATTTATTTTTTCTGTGCTCCATACAGCCAGTGTCTCATGAACTGTGGTTTTTGTATCTCGTGTCCAATCTAGCTAAATAAAGTGGGAGCAGGGACTTTGGCTGATTACTCAAGGTTGACCACAGTTAAACTGTCTGAACTGCACTTTTCATTGCGGGTTTAGTAGTTTTCAATCAGGTGAAATAAATGTTGTTTGAATATGGTAGTGGTGTAGTATCTTGACAAGGGAACATTCCCAGATATAAAAATATGTTTTCTGTTCCATGCCTAACATTCAAAGAAAAAAGAATCTTTGTGAATAAATACTGTACATTTTTATACATAAAAGTTGTATTAAATAAAAGCTTTGCATCTTCTAGGTAACCACATTATATAACATGAATTTATAGTATGTATATAACCACACAGAAACAAATTGTCCTTGTATATTGTGAATGTTACTGAAAGATATAAAAATGCATACTCTAACTTTCTCCATATTGATTATGATGGCTTGATTTCTGGGGTTTTTTTGCAGCTCAAGTATATGGTGTTCATGTCCCGCAGATATTTGGGAAAAGCACTTATCTCTTAAAGCAGTATGTGTTAGAGTGACAGTACTCTTCCTGAAGTGGTGCAGTCCTCCCAGTTGCTAGAGGGAGCATGGACAGCTTACCACTCCTCTTGCAATGGGTTCTGGCCTTCCATAAAAGAGAAGACAACATTGGGAGAGGGTTGAATTGGTTTATGCAGAGCAGATCTTCAACCTGTTAAACCTGTGCAGCAGATTCTGACAGCTGTCATGCCTTCACTTAAAAAAAGGTGTGTTGGGACTATTTAGGTGCTCTGACTCTATGTTGTAGATAGTTGTTGCATGTAAGAGTAGTGAAAGGAGCTCATAATTACACAAAATGAGTGATCCTAAGTTTATTTTTTTAATTGCTAGGTTTTAACAGCAAATTTGTAGCAGAATGTATTGGCTGCAATAAAAAATCTTATTTAAAAACAACAACCTTAAATCAGTTGCTAGTAAGAGAACAATATTTATACTGATTATTAAACACAGCGCTAAGCACTTTCATTATGTACATCGAGGTACAATTATTCTGCTCTGTCAAAATATGCCTTCAGCAAGGAAAGAAATACTTTAAACTTGCAGCAAAATCTGTTAAACTTTCACTGTGTTCTCATGTGCAGAAATAAAGACTAATTAATTGATCAGTGGTAGCATTTCATGAAATAAAATCACACGTCTCTAGTTTAGCACGCTGGAGTTTAAACTCTTTATGAACTCACAAACCATAATTCAAAAGCAAAAGGTTTTTCAATGCCACACACAAACAGTTATGTCCAAAAGCCTTTGTCAGTAGCTCAGTTAAAAAAAAGAATCAGCATAATTGTGTGTTTAAGATGCCAGGAAAATAATTAACAGAAACAACACTATGGAAATGTGCATACTAATCAAACTATATTACTTTTGGCAGAGAATCCAAAGCATTGCTCCAACACGCAACCTGGGAAACAACTGACTTTGCGTTGTTTCAGGTGTCTAAAAGTTTGAGAAAGACACAGACCGCAACAAGCACTGACATGGCTGAAGCTCTTGTAGACACACCTGGTTCCTCATGAACAATAAATAAGTTGCTTACTGTAGCTTTATTTCAGTAGTGCAAAACATTCTACTGACTTGAAAATTAAAACAAGCACTGTAGATCAGGATGTACCTTTACAACAGTTTCTATATGTTTTACTTATACATTCATAACAGATAAATGTTGTTTAAAATAATATGCTAATATTTGGTTATGTACTGCTGGATGAAAGAAATAAAAATATAATGAGGATATTTACATTTGTAAAAGTGTTGCATAAGATTTTATAAGTATTCTTCAGGATTAAACCTGTCACTAAATGAGAAGGCTTCCAAAGATGATCTGAGCCCTTGTGATTGTGTAGTACTTCTGCTAAAGCATGTTGTTGCAACTCAGTAAAGATCAATGTACTGTACCTTTAACACTAAAGAAGTAAACCTATGGGTTCTTAGATAAGTTCTCCTCGTCCTATGGCCAGGAAGCAGCCTGACAGCTAAGTGGGATAAGACAAATGTACAATGACTAAACGCTCAATTAATGTTTTTCCAATACATTTAATTCTTGGGTGTGGTCATTCCTCTATTGATGTAAAATAATTCGGTGAAAAGTTGGCTGCAACATTGTGCTTGAAACATTCTTGCTGGTTTCTATTGATTTTCCACTGGACGTGTTGCCTTCAAACATCTATCTGTAGACTATGTGTAACCTGTATATGTACTTTCTAGATTGCTATCTTGAACCTGAAATTGGCTTTTTTTAAATGTCACGGGAGTTTTTTCTTCATTGCAGATGTTAAGGGAGCATGAAGTATGTAAAGAAATCATTGATTGTATTACCTTCTGTTTATTATGTTAACAAAAACAAATAAATTATTCCTGAAAGTTTTAATTAAATTAACTCATGTGATAATTAAGGCAAGAAAGCACATGCTATGTTGCTTTTTCCATTATTTTTAAAATTGTCTTCAAATTATCAGTGCTAGTCCCGCAGGATAATGTATCTCATATATTTGTAAATGCTAATTTTGCATTGATCTCTTACTGAAAAAGGAATAAAGATGAAAAAATTCTAGCATATTGGCATCCAAGTCTTTTTTGCCATTCAAAATCAAAAGCTCCAAAGTTACTTCTCCAGTAAACTTCCTGAGTGTCTTGCAAGGGATATTTCTATATTTTGCAATACAACAGAATACTGCAGAAATGTATTTACTCCTAATCAAGACTTTGTGCTTTTTAAAATTTGGATAAAGGAAAGGAAACACCTCTCAAAATATAGAATGAAAATGTCCTATATTAAAAAAAATGGAATTAAGAGGAAGTAAATAGGTGGAATAGGTTTTTAAAGGAATTTTAAATAGCTTAGTCATGTTGCTGAAACCGATACCAAAAGATCTGTCAAAAACAGGTACACAATTTCCACTCTTGTAAGATCTAACAAATAAACAGGTGCAATGATCTGAATTGCCTCCTCTCCTTTATATAGCACAAGGACTAATTTTACTTTTGTCTAATAAAATTTACTGTCCTTAAAGATATGTTATCCAGGCACCATTATTATCACCTAAACTGTTCAAAGGCAAAATATGTAGGAAATAAAAAATATTAAGATAATTACAATATATCAGCTTGAGTGCTTCCTGCACCATTTCACCAACTTCCACCCGTCCCTCAAATATACGGTTAACATATCTTCCACTACTCTTCCATTTCTAGACATCAACTTCTCCATCAACTACCCCCGATTCTCCACTTCAGTTTATTACAAACCCACGGATTCACACAGCTATCTCCTGTATAGCTCATTTCACCCCAAACACACTAAAAACTCTCTCCCTTTTTCACAGTTCCTTAGGCTACAACGATTATGCAGTGACGACATCGACTTCGAGAACCAAGCCCTCAAAATGTACTCCTTTTTCATTAACAGAGGATACCCCAGCAGTGTGATTGAAAGGGCCCTTGCCTGAGCCAAAAACACCCCTCGGACCATCAACCACCTAATCTGCGTAACCTCCTTGTTCACAGCTCCCTTGACCGCCCTCAACAACCATCCACACCAGGCACTTTCTCTTGTAACAGATCTCGCTGTATCACCTGCAAGTACACATCCAGCACCACACTCATTCAAGGCCCCTCAGGACAATTCCGGATCACCCAGATGGCATCTTGTAGCTCCTGCAACCTTATTTACTGCAGTAAATGCCCAGCCATCTACATTGGAGAAACAGGAAGGAGACTCGGAGACTGCTTCAGAGAACATGTCAGGGCTGTGAAGATTAAAGATCTCTCCAAGCCCATTGTTTTCATTTCACCTCTGACGGCCACGACCCCTCTAATCTCTCCATCTGTGTTCTCAAAGACGGTTTTCCGAACTCATACATCAGAAAGACTACCAAAACCAAAATTATTCTGCAGCTAGGATCACACATTCCCCCTTCTCTTAATGACAGACTACTCTTCTTTTAAATTTTCTCCATTCATTGGAAGTTTCATCTAACACCTCTCTACAGGTATTCTGACTTCACACCTCTTGATTGGCCTCTCTTTCTGTCCCCTGCTCCCGCCTCTCACTCCTCCTCCCTCCCAGTCTTTGTTCTCCCGCTACATTACCTTTGCCTACTGCCTTGTCTCTCTCACACCTGAAGAAGGCTCCACAACCGAAACGTGTTTTCTTTCTTCTTTTTTTTCAGCATGGAATAAACCTATTACTTGTTCCATTACAATATATTCTATCAGCATTTCATTGAGTAATAATTTTGAAACAACTGTACTTTACAAACTAGAGTTCCTATTGTTTGTTATTGCTTACATTCTGCCTATGGCAAACACAGAGGCAGCGTGTGACGTCATACACACAGTCGCAGCCAGGCTACAAACACAACACCTTAGCACTTTCATGGCTATTTCAGGGGATTTTAATCATGTTTCTATTTCCACCCCTTTGCCTATTTTCCACCAGTTTATTAAGTGCCCAACCAGAGAAAATAAAACACTGGACTTATCAATGTATATGTCAATGCTAAGGATGCATATACTGTAGCTCCACTGCCCTTCCACCCCTTGGCAGATCAGATCACAACCTTGTCCTGCTTATACCACTATACAAGCCTATTGTCCTGCACCAACCTGTGACCATGAGGACTGTGAGGAGATGGTCTGTTGAATGTGGCAAAGATGAAGGAGCTGGTGATAGATTTCAGGAGGAAGAGGGTGCAACCTACTGCATCCATAGTCTGCATCCATGGGAGTGGCGTGGACTCATACAAATACCTGAGTGTACATACTGACGATAGACTGGAATGGTCTAAGAACACTTAAGCCATCTACATGAAGGGTCTGTACTGACTTTACTTCTTGAGGAGGCTCAGGTCCTTCAACGTGTGTGGTAAGATGCTCCATATGTTCTATCAGTTGGTTGTAGTGAGTGCCATTTTCTACACGGTGCTGTGCTGGGGCTCTGGGATTAGAGCAGGGGATGCTAATAGGCTGAACAAGCTCATCAAAAGAGCATGTTCTGTCATTGGGTCTGATCTGGACCCCTTGGAGGTAGTGGTTGAGAGGAGAATGGTGTCCAAATTAATAGCCATCATGGACAACGTCTCCCATCCCCTCTATGACATGCTTTTGAGAATGAAGAGAGCACGTTCAGCAATAGGTTGATCCAACTACAGTGCGACAGGGAATGCTACAGAAGGTCATTCTTGCCTTCTACCATAACACTGTACAACTCATCCACTGTGTCTGGGCAGGGGCAACATTGAATTTGATCATATTGAATTTCTAAGTGAACAACATGATTTTGGTGATGTGATGTTGATTTCAGAAAACTGCAAAACGGACATGCCCCTATCCACATCAACAGGACTGAAGTGGAAAGGTTCAGTAACTTCAAATTCCTTGGCGTCCATATCACAGAGGACCTCACATGGTCTCTCAACGTCACCTGTCTGATAAAGAAAGCGCAACAGCGCCTGTACTTCCTAAGACGGTTGAAGAAGGCTAAGATATGTCCCCAGATCCTCACTAACTTTTACAGATGCACTTCAGAAAGCACACTGACAGGTTGCATCACAGTGTGGTATGGCAACTGCAGTATTGCTGACCACAAAGCCCTACAGCGGGTGGTGAAAACTGCCCAGTCCATCACTGGGGTTGCCCTCCCATCCATATAGGACATTTACGACAGACGGTGCTTGAGGAAAGCTCTAAGCATCATCAAAGACCCCACACACCCCAGCTACAGACTGTATGACCCTCTACCATCTGGAAAATGGTACTGGAGCATTCGGGCCCGGACTACCAGACTCAGAGACAGTTTTTACCCCTGCACTATCAAACTATTAACCTCCCAGCCTCTCTCACCTACGATCTCAACCTCACAGTGCCTTCTCTCTTATCAAAAACTCAAACACACATTGAAATCTACCTCTACCTCACATGTCAAGAAGCTCACTCCCCATAATTCTCTATCCTTTATTTCATTCTGTTGATGTATGATTTTGCACATCTGATGTTGTTTTGCAGACTGCCTGTTGTTGTTTTGCACACTGCCTGTTGTCTCTGGCTTTCTTTTCTTATACAATTCTATTGTTGTTTTTTTGTACTACTTATCATCTGAGAGCTAGCTAAGTAGCATTTCATTATACTCATATACCTGTATATGAGTATAATGACAATAAACTTGAACATGGTAAGTTTGTGAAAAAACAACCTCAAAATGTTTTTTAAATATTTTTATTGATTTTATTTCAATATAGACAATTTTACTACAAAGCAATGTCATGCAGAAAAGATGTGCAGGTTTCATGAAGCCTTGCAGATAATCAAAATACAACCAGTTTGTAGTTCCAGAAATAAAGGTATCATAGCCCTACCCCTCATTTCCACCACCTCTTTCCAAAAAACATTCTTCTCTGTGTAAAATTAGTTAATAAAATATACAAAAACAACCCTCTCACTCTTGCCCCTTTGATAGCAATTTAGTTTCCTATGTTGCAATGCATATATAGATATTTATAAGTATACTTTTTATGAAATCCGTAATGGGGTATTATGGTTTGTGACCATTGTAAGTATGGTGTTGTAAATTAAAATGCTAAGCATTAACTCCTAAACAGAGATGTCTGACCATGAATAAAACGTTTAAATGAATTGAAATACATATCAATACACAGTACAACTTACAAAAAGCTTTTAGTTGTTTTAAATGTGAACTTAATAAACCTGAACTACAGCAATATACTGTCAACAAATGTTAACACAATTGTAGGATTTAATAGCTTTGTGCTGTCAAGTCTAAACTGGGCCAGATACATTTAACATGAAACATAAAAACAATAAGAACATTTTGAAAAATTCCTTTTCTCCAAACCTAAATAAACATTTAAAATATCTGCTGTTTGGTTTTGCACAACTTACACAATTTTCCAAACCCAAACCTAAACTGCTTATTATTTTTAAAAAATTTCGACCAACTTGCGTCTATTCATTTAGAAATGTGTTTAATTTACTTAATAGACTCCATCAGTATACCATAGGATGACAGTTAAATAAAACTTTCCTTCTTGACTGACTACATTGTTCATTGCTAAATTGCCCATTAACAATCAATCATCTGCACAATTTTTGTTGTTGTATCAAATTCGAAATATTACCAATTGTTAGTAGTGCAAGAAATTACGTTAAACATTCTAGGACAACCAGTAAACATGACGAGGAATAGAGTCCATAGTATCTGTACAAAAATAAAATAACTAAATTATTATACAGAACAGGAGAGAGAAAGTACCATTTTTTTCTTAGTAGCATCTTGGTAAGAGTTCTAAGACAAAATGCTTATGTCCTTATTTGCTGGCCTTCAAACCATAAAAAACGTTACTTTAATTAACATTTATTAACTGTCCACAAGTAAACGACATCCCTTTAGAGTCAAGCAAAAGTTAAGCACAAAACTTTGAAACAAAAATCTAGTGCATAGATTGCACTCTTTGAGCCAAAACTCCTGAAAATATTTTAAACAGTCCCATTGCCTGTCTGCATATTTGGATTTTTTGGGGAAAGCTGCGATCTTTTTTACTATAGCCACACACATTGTATCAACATTAAAAAAGCATTTAGAATCTGAAGTGCTATACTAGGTGTGATAGCACATGAAATTCAGGTTCACACTGAGCAACTTAACACATCATATGCCCCTCTAGCCATTTTGCCCTTGATAAAAGAGATTATGGCCTGCAAGGAAAATAAAGTTATGTATGCAAAAATTCCCTGTCAGGCTTCCCAGCCACAACATTTTAATTTTAATCTTTACTGAATAGCTGCCAATTTCCTATAAATTCAACTTGTCACACAATGTTTTTTTCTTAAATTATTTATCGTGTTCCCATAAAGGTGACCTGTGATATTAAGGTATTATTCAACCCTAGCAAAAATGTTTCTTTATGAGCTCAGGATGCGTATAAACTCAGCATTTGTTTTGTCATAACCTTGAAAGGACAATGAAGACAAGTTGCCAACCTAATATTCTTCGTTAATCATCTATAAATCATGTATGACCATATATACTGTAGAACAGCTAGCTTGTGACTGACAGATCTACACTTCTGATCTGTGGTTACCACAGCTCTTTCAGTCGCAGTCTAGACTTATTAATCTTTATCATCAAGAGCCCTGTGTTGTCCCTGAATTCCAATGTAACAGTAAAAAGAAATTTGTGTTTGATTAAAAAAATCTGTTGACAAAAAAAAGATGCTGAAAAAATACCAATACCTCTCAAATGTAAAAGTAATACATTCATCTGTAACACTACAAGACCAGAACCAACTTTCTCTCCTGGATTTTCATCTTCAAGTTTCCATGTTTCAAATGTGCTTAAACCATCTGAAAAAGAAAATAATTGTTATATAAAAACATCCTACATTCCTTGAAATGAATGGCATCATACATAACATTGTAGCCTAAATAACTCAATCTGTAATCGCTATCAACTGTAACTAGTTTTTACATTGTGAAGCTAGATTTTGTAAGTGTAACATAGTGTCTATGATTTTTAGCGGTTTATCCTTAGTAAGAAAGTAGTGGGAAAAAAACAACATTTCAATCCAATATTGCAATCATTTGTCCACCAGCACCAGGATATTTTTGAATCAACAAAAATAACAGATGCCCAGCTGGTTTTTAAAAATATTTTCTATGCATAAACCTAAAGGTGGTAGTTGTATTTGGCATTACAATATGGCACAGCATCTCCATTACATTTAATTACATTTAGTTGGTGAAGCCTAACATTGTAATTCAAAATACTTGTGGGCACCAGACACTTCGAATTTAGCAAACAAACTTTAATGCCAACACAGTCACTTTCATTATTAATTTATGTTTTTGTCTATGCAAGTTACATAAAAGATATTGGACACATGAAATATTTATGTTAGTCAATGTTATTAGTGTAACATTCAAGACTTTCTTCTTTTTCAATTATTTGTAAGTAAAGAAAATTATTTATTTAATGAATGCATTGATATAGTTATTATATTTTATTTGTCACATTCATTGTTCTAAGTAGATATATATAGGAATTATGCTTCAAATAACCTTCACTTTTATAAGTAGGACAATTTGTAAATATTATACAATACATGTAGCCTGATGAAACAATTTATTGGTTTACTAATAACTTTCTGCAAATATACCAGATCTTCTGATCTTATTCCACAAATCACAATCACAAACCACAAAATCATTAAATGGCTTATTTTTATTTTTTTAGGATTTTTCTGATATTGTTCAAGTTCTTCATAGATTGGCTTTCTAACAAAATAATTAAACTCATTTGCCTTGGACTAACCAAGTCCCAGCACCCAGTCGTATCTTAAATATAAATTTGGGTAAGATACAGTATCTCTACTTTTCCACTTGATTCATGGTCAACAAATCCATATTCTACCTGGATGCTTATCATTGGTCCTCATTGTTAATTATTAGGAATGCAAATGTGCCTTCAGCTGATAATGCTGCTTACTAGTGCTTTACTCTAAACTGAAAATATATAAAATCTCTCCCTTTCACACAGTTAACACAACAACAATGGGAAGCAGCAAAGGGCAATGAAGCTGGGAAATACTACAAAGAGAATACTGCACTGTACTCATTTTTTGAGACTGGCATAGATTAATGATGACTAAGAAAAGGACAATAGAGACTTTGTAGAGACTTCTTCTTGTGTACAGGATTAATAGATGGAGCTATAATTCAGCTATATAAAGGCAGACATTAAGATACCCCACGATGCTTAAAGAGATTTAAAGGTGAATTACCCTCTAGGCTTAACCACTCCCTCAGCCACTGTTTCACAGGAGACCCTGAGCAGACTTGTGGGCAGATGTGGTGATTTCATTTATAAAGAAGTTCTTACTCAGCCCTTTCTGAAAAGCATAAAAAACAATACTTGATTAGAATTTTGAGGTGTGATTATGGAACACATCTTATGGAAAAAACAACTTAAAGCATGAAATTATAGTTTCTGGGCACCTATCATTTGGTTATTGTTACATATCAACAGTCATTTAAAGTTCATGCATTTGCTTGCTTCAAAATTCATACTAAAGCTCACATCTTACCAGGAATCTGAACAGTTTAATGATTAACCTTGAAAAATTCCTTAAAGCTGATTTCACCCTGGAATGCCTTTTATTGACATAATACTGACATAATAGCATGATGTTTTAACATGATTATTGTTCTCCTTTGGTTTGGTTACATAAAATAATGTACATTTTGTCAACAAAACTCAACATATTGCATTGTTTCCACTAGTTCTTAGTTTTTCTATCTCTGTTACAATACTGTCCAACAAAAACAAGAGAGACTGTGAGAGAAAAAAAAGTCAATGTGTTGAACTGCATGACAGCATGATAAAAAAAATATCCTGTAAAGACGATATCTATATTTACTGTCAAATTATAATGAACTATATGGATTTTATTTTAACTTATTCATTGTAAGAAGGCAGCAGATAGAGGCAACATGGTAGTTCTGGTTGAACTACATTTCCCTAAGACAGATGTCACTGGAAAAATTGGTGGAAAACGAATGGTCTGGTGGCATTTACAATCAGAAGCAAGGGGCTTAAAATCAAGAAAGGGCTATCGATGTCTGCTGGCTGCGAACCTGGTGGAGCTACTGCAACATGAGAGAAATACAGGAGTAGGCAAGCAACCCAACAATAAGCTGGCACTTTTTATTAGTTTTTCATTTCAGTCAACCATGAAAGATTCAATGAAAATAATGGAAAATGATGATAATTCATGTCTTTGCAGTTTTGTCTGAGTGAGACTAGATGAAATCACATTTGACTATAATTCAGATAATTCAGCCGGAAATCTCATCACATTAGGCTCATTGTTCAAGTATTTACCTTCTGTCTGGCAAACAGCATGCTGACTTTAACAAGTATAATCCTACGGCTTGTACGCGATTGTATGTGGATTGCAAGGTGACTCAGTGTGAAAGTTGGGGAGCAGAGGGGTTTGCCATTTTTTTTCCTTTTGTTTTGTATCGGTCCCTTATTTCCAGCTGATCTTATCTACACTCCAGAATCATGAACCTTTATTTTGTGTTAACTGATGGTTACCTAAACAAACATTGATAAGACTTCTACACTGTACTAATTAGGATAAGAAAACCAGAGTACCATGATGATAAAAAGAAAAGCTGTGGAGAGCCAAGAAATACTTTCTTTCAGAACTTCATTGAATAAGATGGAAGTTTTTTGTTAATTTTTCCCTGGTACAAATTAGTTTTGCTTAACGGACTTAAGTTGACTAGTGCTAGGAAATGTTTTTGTTGTTAAGACATTTTCATCAACTTGACTAAGACTAAATCAAAAACCGATGAATAACTGATAACATAGCTTTCTACCCTACCACTGTGTTGGTTTTTTCTTATTGCCTATTAAAGGATCCTGTTACACACCGTTTAACACTGTTTGTTTCTTACAAGCCTATTAAACATCAGCCCTTTCCCTTTTCATGGGTTCCATCTTTTGTATTGTGAGAATAAAAAGTTTATGTTGTTATATAACTTATATAAACAGATGTGAAAATAGTTTTGTGTTGAAAACTGCAATAAAAAAATAATGTAATTATGATAGCAATTGAGTTTTGGCTCAACATTAATTAGTTCAGTAGTTCGGCTAGACCCTAATGAATGCAATAGAGACAACATATGTATAAAGCAGTCGGCATGACTAGCCAACCCCTTAGATATCCCAACCCCCAAAACCCCCTGAAATACATTGATGCAGACTATCCATGCACCCCCTCACTATTGCAAGTGAGGAGCTAGGGTGTTTTTTCTGCAAGGTATATAAAGGGTGGCAGAAGAGATATGAGAAAGATATGGGAAGAGAAGACCTAGTTGGAAGACTTACATATGTAGACTAGCGGAAGTACAGTATGCGATAAGACCTATCCTTCCTCCAGAATGTATTGTTATAAACTCCATTTTGGTAGTTAGAACCTAATACATGTGATAAGAGAGACAAAATATCTGCTATAAGTGTTCAGAATGACATGTCGAGCTGATGAAATGCCAGCCTATCCAAATCCCCCAAAAGACCCTAAAAAATGCACCATTACAGAATCTTAAACTATTAAAATAATTATGTTTTAGGCTGGCCAGATCAGTTTGGAATTATGTGTCATACACTTCAGGAGACCACAGATCTAGCCCAGGTTCAATACAGGCTGAAACCATTTTCTTGTTGCCACAGGGCTGAATGGGCATCATAAGTGGAGATTTTGGAGAAAGAGAGGGAAGGGAGGAAGCGGCTGAGGTTTTTCTGGTTCCATGGAGGTTCCATGGAGAAGTGATGTTAGGAGAGTTGAAAGAAAGAGGAGACACCATGGCAGGTGCAGGGAGCTGGTTTGTTTCTACAGGAAGGCTGAGGTTGTAGAGCTCCTTGTTCAAGATGGCATTGAAACTAATCCCATTTTAGTTTAGAGGAGGAGAATGATGGTTGGATTTCTGAATCTTGCTGTGCTAGTAAAGGCAGTGAGCACAAGAGAGGATGAAACTGTAGCCGAGTGAGCAGCATCAGCGTGGTGCAGGAGCGACTAAAGCAAACTTTAGTCTGAGAAAGCTTTCTATCTCTGACCTCTGTCCTGAAGTTTTATTTCTACTATAAATAAATATATAATAATTTCTATTCTGGAATGCATGTAAATAAAAAAAAAGAATTGTGTAATAAATATTAATTAGCTCTTCATCCAATCACAGTACTACAAGAGGACTACTGTTAGAAGACAAAAAAAACAGTATAAACAGACATAATATATTGAAAGCAAGGGCTTCCATGCAAGTTTGGCTGCTGCACTAATTAAGTCAATAATATCCCAGCATGCTTAGGGATTAGTAATTATGGCCTATAATTATGGCTAGTACAGCTGCAAGAGGAAATCTCAATGACCTTGAAAGAGGGGTGATTGTTAGGGCATGTTTGGCAGGAGTTTCAAGACCAAGACAGCTCTTTGTGTGTAAAGTGATGTCAACATAAAACTCTGAAAGAAAGACATCATCAGCAAAGAGCAACAATGGGCATAAGCACAAATTCCAGGATCATAATGTTCATACATTATTCTGAAGTGCAAGGCAAAACAGGTAACTGCACAATGACAGTTAATTACAACCTAGGGCATGAGCATGAACAAGGAATATTCTAGAAGAGTTCCACCTCTGGTAATCTGGTGTAAGATGACTGACTTTGTTGTGTACCACTCCCTGCAAAATATCACTGGTAGACTCTATGTCAAAGCATGTTCAAGTTGTACCGGTCACATATTGTGTTGTGCCATATTAAGTGACTTTCCATTGGTGTTTCCATTTTTTGTCTACTATCTGTACATTGAAGGACTATGCAGATAATATACTTTTTTGAAAGAGGTTTTTGCACTAATTAGCTACAAAGAAATAAGTGGATGCTAATCAAATATAATTGCATAAAATGCCCTCATTTTCAACTATAAAACTGATAAAATGATAATACAAAATGATAGTACTTGATAAAGCAGAGATGTGGTTCAAATACAAAAGTGCTGATAGGAAGTATGATAACCATCTGCTTTTGTCAAAATATTAAGATGCATTATGGGATGTGAGAAAGTTGAGGAATGTGTTTGTGCCCCATTAAAAATGTAGCGATATGAAGCAATCCGAATCTCAAAACAGTCTGAAACAGTTTAAATTAGAAATTCACCTAAGAAGGCATTGCCCACAGGCACCATATGTAGTGCTACCAGTTTACAATTCCAGAAACAATGTAAATCTTTTTGAGATATTTTTTTAACAACCTCAGGGCTCAGAATCTGGTGAATAGCCACTGCTTTATATGAGTTTCTGTCATCTCTAAAGTTCTCTTTTGAAATGTTTGACACCTTCATGTTTAAAGAGAACCAACCTTACAAAAATATATTAATCTGCTGCTGAATTAACTAGTTTCTGAATAAAAGTGTCATTAACAATCTGTATACATCACTTGGTATTTTTTATCAGATCTATTTGGTTTACATAGAAATCAATATTTATTTTATAACATACTGTATATGGCACTTGGCACAATGCATGGACAACATCTCCATTCTAGTGGAACTAACATGGAACTAACATTTTGGTGAAGCTGCATGAAATTTGGTTCTTATTCTTAGAAACATAACAGCACCTAAACATCCATTAACACATGCATGTCATATAACACGAGACCTCCGTAATATACAACATGTATTATTAAAACATATTTTTTAGATTATTGTGGCACTTACTGTGCACTGAGCGGAGATGACATGTAAAACAAGTATACAAGTATAGTGAAGTATACAAACTGTTATTTCTATCGTTTCTTTCTAGCTTAATGTTTTTACAAAATATTGCAATATTTCAATGTCTGAATATCCATGAGTATATTTAAAAATTGTGATGCACATCCTAAATCAGCAAAAAATATTATGTAAACAAAACAAGCATGTGTGTAATTTCCTTCAGAAACCAATACATAGTTGATGCTGGGAGTCAATGACTTTAAATCAGTTTTTAGAAACTATGAAATATATCTTTCAAATGAAAAGAAAATAAATAAAGCTTACCACAATGTGTTGACTTATCCTTGTAGTATTATTTCAATGAAGTCTAAATAAAGTTGAGAAAATCTTTTTATCCAATACAGGGTCACTAGAATGCCACAGCCTATCCTGGCAAGCAACAGATGCAAGGAGGGATACATTCTTGATGGGGATGTCAAACCATTGCAGGGCACTGACACAAATACACATACCGTACACGCACACCAGGGCTCATTTTTCCAGAAGTCAAACCAGGGCACCCAGAAGGAAACACAAAAACTCCATGCAGAGAGCAGCCAAGGAATTGAACTCAGGGCCCAAAGCACTACATGGAAGCAATGCTAACTACTGTACCACCCACTCATTTAAAAAATTTATGTCTTAAAAACTATTTTTGCAGAATTTCAAAAAGTTTATTGTAACAACATGAAAAATATGGTCTGGAATGCCATTCTTTTGCTGTCAATGCATAGTGTAAGTGTTGTATTTAATAAAACAGGACATGAATATTTGTAACAGTTCATATAACTGTAATATAACAATATTAAGGGATTCAAATACAATTTCATTAAAAAGTTTAATCATTTGTACAGTTATTAAATATACTGATTGGATATGCAGTTTTCTTGGTATTCATGCTATATTGTGGACAAGAAAGAAAGAAATGGTGAAGAAGCTGAGGAGTTTTCATGGTACTCACAAGACGGGGAGCGGAATAGGATATGCTTCAGAGACACAACCAGTGTAGATTACCAGCTGCGTAAAAAATGCTACACAAATGGAAAGCACATGTCTGACGTCGTGTGCAGTAGTTTCAGCTCTACTGAATGACTACCCACATACTGCCAGTAATGACCTGGCTCACCTACTTTGGTTACTCATGGTCATGACGCAAAATGAGAGACTGTGCATGTAGATGGGGGATGTGCATTGTGATGTGGAAAATCCTGTAAAATGAAACACTTTTTTATTCTATAAAGAATATTTAAAAAAACATCAACATCATTTGATTGAAAGTATGGAACAATTTGTATGTGATATATACACATTATACATGCCTTCCAATACCGCAATGCTTTTGTCTAGACCTGCCTTATATTTACAGCAAGTACTGCTTCTCTGGATGGCCTTGGCAACCAACATTGCACCTAATAAGCGCCAGCTGTAATGTTATCTGCTATTTATGTATACTGGGATATATCGGACATCATTGAAATACATCATTATATCTATACATGAGTGCTGTATAGCCTGCATTGCTACAGAAAATCTGATTTCTGAAAAGCATTTCCTCAGAATATGAGCCAATCATTTAATATGAGTCATCAGTGATCATGATTTTCTGTGCACTTTGCTTCCCAATTAACCTCAGCAAATCGTAAGGAATTAATAATCCATACACTGTTAAAGCTCTACCACACTTCCACAAATATGGTACAGTACATTACAGATGGTCTATATATTTGATTAGATTAAATGTGCCTGCCTGCTTGGCTAGAGATTTGTGGCATTGCTTTTCAGGGGTGACAACACTATACTTCATTCAACAAGCACCTATAATTTGCAGTAAATGGAATGTCAAGACAAAGAGAGAATTAGGTTCCAGTACCCCGACAGCTGTGAGATGGTAATCATGAGAATTAGGTACTTGTGACCATCTACACCTATAAGAACAAGAACAACAAAAAAATCATTTTTTTTGTCTTCAATTGGCACTGTTAAAAAAACAATCACCTATGCTTGATGGACTATAGATAAACTCACATCCATATTTATTATTGTGGTAGAGGAAAAGTAGACTTGAAGTCACCTAATACTGTACATCAGATTACAGTGAAGTGGTCAAGGTGTGAACTGGTTTGTCAAGATTCCTCTTCTAGTATGTTTTAGTGCTGCAACTTCAGCAGAGTGAAGGGATTGTAATACAATTATATGGGTGGAGACTCACTCCACCCATCCACTCCTTCTTTCTCCATAATACTTCACTGAGGAGTGGCACTGTCTGGTACTCTTTTCTCTTTCTGTCTGTTAAATGCTTCTGCATCATTTTGAATCTTGTACTTGCATGAACTTGTACTTTGAATCTTGTACTTTCCTGGACGTCTTATATCATCTAGTAAATTAAACTGAGAATCTTAAATCAACTGCAAATTACACATAAGTGATATCAACTGATAGCCGAAAGAAACATTTTCTCTTCACTAAAACACAAAATACCCTTCCAGAATCCTGCCAATTACACAAATCATACACAGCTTCAAGCAACATTCACATAATTATCCATACAAAATACTGCTAGAATAATTTCAAACTTTACCAATATTACAATTACTGTTAAAAATGCAAGTAAGAACAGCACCTTTTAAAAGTATGTTTTTCAATACATCAACAAGACCTCTCATAAATCTAGATAAATTCAAGACTTCTTAAAATAAATTGTTACTATATAATCTTTTGTTATGAGTGCATGGCTTTGCCAAGTATGGCAAGGTTATGCCACCAACCCATGGTATCAATTTAAATATATCTGTGCTTGTGCAAACATGGTGAAACACTGAGAACTACTAGACCCATTCCAGGAGGCCATTCATAAAAAAACAGCCTGGGTTGTGCAAAATCTTATGCAATGATATATTTTATTTTGTTGCCTATAAAACAAAAACCAATCAATATTGCCTCTGTTACCATCTTTGGAAGAATTTTTATTTTGAAGCCTTTTTATTTTGAAATAATTTGTGTCCAAAACTTTAGAAATAATAGAAATCTAAGAAATTAATTTAAATTCTTCTTAAGAAATTACATTTACAAAGATAACCAACTGAGGTACTGTTTGTGCCTTCCATCTAAAAGCAAATGAATCAGTGAGGGATGGGTTGATAATATCACATTATATAGAAAACTGACATGGACAACATTGTGGACAATTTTGTGAAAATATATATCTACTAAATTTTCCCAAGTAACGCTGCTAGTCTTTTGTATTCTTTATTGGAAAGTACTCCATTTTGAAAAACAAAAAAAGAACACAATTAACTTCTTATAATACTATTCAAAATATATCAGTTTTCTATACATTCATATTGACAGTGCAAAAATGTCTCTTTTAAGTATAAACATTAGAGAGAGAGGGCTGATTTTGCTCTGATATATTACATATATATATTATTTTAATATGAGGGCAGCCAAAGATGTGTAAAAGGCTGAGAGCCCTACCTCCTGGCCATAGGACAGGGAGACTAGGACCCCCATTCCCCACAAAAGCAACCAAGTGAGGAAGAGGAGTCACATGTGTCATACAGGTACTGTATATATGAATCTAAGGAACTACTTCAGGATTAGTTATGAGTTGTGTGGCAACTGAATTTAAATAGTCCTGCTGCCCTCATCTCTCCCAAACGTTTGTTACAAATCCATAAATAGAACAAGTCTGTTACTCTTCCACAGCTCAAACTATTGCTTTTGCCAAAATGATCAATACTCAAAATCTGTTTGTCAGAGTAATACCCAAGCACTTCTTTAGCTCATGGAACAGTCAATGAATTCCTACCTTCTTAAGGAAACTCTGAAGGTCCTTCTCTGCCCAGAGGTCATGCAGCAGGAGTGCAGCAGCTTTACTGGCTTTTGGAAAGTTTCTGTCAGTTAGAGAGACTACTCATTAAATTTAATTTCAACCAAATAAAATGCATTCACAAATCTTGGGTGAAAAAAGAAAGTCAAAGACCACTGGCTTTTTAGTTGTAAATAAGTAAAGGGTGCCTGAGTATTAAAAATGATCAGAAACGTTTAATGTTTAAAGGCAAAAGAAAAGAAAATTGTTTCAAAATAACCGTTGTCTACCCAGGTTACTTGTTGTACTTAATTATCATGAGTAATGACTGAATGTGGTCCTCATAAACATCTCACTTCCAGTCTTGCCAAGGCAACTAAGATTACATGTATGCTTTCATAAAACCAATGTGGAAATATATCCTGTGATTGTAATTTACTACAACTGGATTAATACTTTTGCTTCTGTTATTATTATTGTACTGGCAAATGATCTTTTCTAAAGTAATAGGGCAATATAAGTTACAAGAAAAATACTTTTTCTGAAATTACACAGATTAATATTATAATATGTACTATTTAGTACATACAACAACTACTGAACGTATACATCGTATATAAATATTCAAACAATCAAAAATAGAATAAAATTACAGAAGTAATTTCATTTCATCAACATAACATGATCAAATCTTATAAAAAACAATTATACAAAATGTATAAATTATGTATATAACACACGGAGAAAGGATCCATATGCTACTGTAGCTTAATGATCCAACATCACTAAGAAGTCAAGAGGGATACACAAACAGAAATGAAGTCTCCCAGCAGTTCCATGGGGCACCTGAGAGAAGAGGAGAGAGTGAGTGCAAGCTCAAAGGTGATGGATTAATGCAATAGGAGAGACAGACAGAGATGGCAAAGTCAGAAGAGGAGGAGTAGAATGAGGTCAACATTTGGCAGGTCTGAAAACAGAAACAAAATGAACTAAGGCAGCATGAGACATGGAGCCACAGTAGTGAAAAAGTGAAAATGCAATAAAATAAGAACAGATTAGAGAATAGAACAAACCAGCAATTTTGATAAAACTGTTAGTTATCTTATAATAACAAATTATAGTCAGGAATTAACACTGATGGGCTTTAGATTTTTTTTAATTTTATTTTGTGCCCATTCTCATTTTCTTCCATGTGTCTAGTAGGGCAGTCTCACCTGTTTTTGCTGATATCATTCAGTGAGCTGATCAAGCCAGTGTTCAGCACCCTCTTTCCCATTTCGGGCACTGACATCATCAGGTTACGGGCAGTGTGACATGTTGCTGCTAGGGTATCATCAGAGTCAGCTCCATTCTTTGTCCCAGAGCTAAGAAGGCCAGTCAGATTCGGTAGGATACTTCGAGCTAGAACAGCCCCAAAAGAGCAAAACTCAGTACGAATTTCACTTCACATTTTAGTGGTTCCTGGCTGTTATACACACTCCAGAAATTCCAGTCCAGGGATTTTGAACCCTGGTCCTACAGAGCCTCATCAGGTATGTGTATTGATGATTGCCATTAAATCAGCCATTTCTAAAAACATGAACATTTATAACTAAATTATAAGTACTCTTCAGTTCTCAAGGACCAGTGATCTCTTAATTGAATATAAACTTTCTTAACTTACAGGTGTTGACAATCTTAAGATGGAGGAGCTATAAGAATAACTGTATTTGGGCTCACTGGGACTAGGGATGGAAATCCCTGCTCTGAATAACATTATAATTAGCATTAAAAGAAACGTATTACTCATAATGCAAAAGGTTATCCAGAAATGAGTCTTTTTAATAGCGGTTGCGCTTACGTTGTGAACAGAGATGACACAGATCAGTGGTTCTCAAACTTTTTGGACCAAGTACCACCCCTAATCCAACCAAAGCATCCAAGTACCACCTACAAGTCATCACCTCATAGGAACCCCAGAAATTCTCAATGACCAACATGAGCGCGTGTGCACACACACTCACACATACATATAATAAATATTATAATAATAAACTTTGTTTGATATAAAAAAATGTGGCTTCTCAAAGTGTTTTACAGAAAAAAAATAAAAATAAACAAATAAAAATAAAAAAGCACCATTTCAGTGAGAGGGGTGAGCCTGTTTAGTCGAGCAAAGCAGATGTGAATTAATTTTTCGAGCCTTGATACAATTCACAACAGTCTAACAGATTTTAAATCGTCAGGCATTTTCTTGATGGCAAAGGTCTCGCGGTGGATGTTGCAATGCATCCATTAATTTCTGGAGCAACCTCTCTAATTCGTGCAACTACACCGCTGTGTCGGCTTGTCATTGCTCTAGCACCGTCTGTACAAACTCCGACACATTTTATCCAGTCGATGCCATTCTCTTCGATAAATTCATTCAGAAGCTGAAATACGTGCTCTCCTGTAGTTCCTGTGGGTAGTGGCTTACAGAACAGAAAGTCCTCACGGGACGTACCCTCAAACTCATATCTAACGTAAACGAGCAAATTGGCCAAATCGACTACAGACTCATCTAATTGCAGTGAAAAACATCTGCTCATCTTAACGCGCTCTGTCAGCGTACTTTTGATATAATCCTTCATTTCAATAATTCTATGAATGACTGTGTCTTTCAGGGGGGGCAGCAGGTTGAGCTGTTCAGCAGCTTTTTCTCCACACATAATAGTGTGGGGCTTAACTGCTTTAGCAATCCGCAAGCTTGCATTTTTTCACGTTTCCGTTTTTAAGTTTTTATTTCATGCGCATGGGAGAGAAACACAGAGACGCTCTGTGTATTTTTCTCAAATTGACTTAGAACAGTTCTTAAATATTTTTCTGTTATTTTTCACGCTTTCCTGTGCTCCCAAGATTACCAACGTTCGTAGCACGCATTTCTATGCATTCCTGTGTTTACAACGTTGGCATTGTTCTAAAATCACGCACATTCTCCTACCTCCCTATTTGCTGGAGATACAGTAGCTTTTTTTAAATACAATTGGTCACTTGCGTCCGTAGCACGCATTCCTATAGAGTGGTATAGAATTAGTATAGTATCTCTTGTGTCCACTGAAGTATTAGCACGCACTGTATCGTAGTACGTAGGCTGCATATTCGACACGTATAAAAATACAAAATATGAAAACCCGTCCCAATTTTTCAGCGCACACAACACAGTTCCAGGGTCATTTGGCGTACCACCTGGCGGCACGCCGCGTACCACTGCAGGTACGCGTACCACAGTTTGAGAACCACTGACATAGATAATACTGTTTAACATTTGTCAATAACAGGGTTGGTAAGCAAGGTCCCTACCGTGAAATTCACAAGCCACAGTCTGAAGTAACCCTAACTGTATATCCGTGATGCAAGCTTTGCACTAGTTTGCAGATAATACCTTGAGGATTCTGTCTCATTTCTCTCGGAGAGCACATATTTATTCACTGGTCTAAGCTTTAGATGTCACATGTTGTTCCAGTTCACCCTGTACAAAATGTTCAATGAGACTTAAGTATGGGGCTCAGGGCATCCCTGGCCCAACTATCACATAATGATCAAGCAAGAAATCCATGTTTACACAAGCAGCATGAGGATATGCGTTGATCTGCTGGAATAAGTCAGCAGGAAGAGTAGAAAGTATGATCCCACTTATCTTGGTGAGGTGTCATAACTTGTTTTTCCAGATCATGCTTTATTATTGATGGCCTGTGTTTAGCTGTAAACACTATCTTGCTAGGTCAGAAATTCCTGCCTATGAGTCCCAATGCTGTAATTGAGCTCCCTTTATGGGGAGGTGTGCTTTGAGGTGTGTTGTGTGTAAGAAAATGCCACAAGTTTCATAATTAAAATGCAATGTTAATCTATTTCCCAGATGCACTAGTACTAGAAGTTACAGTTTTGCTCTGGAAAACAAACTAGCATGAATAAGCAAAATACCCTCAAAATACAATACTTAAGCAATGTCATTTTCTTCAATATCTCAGAAAGATGCAGTAAAGCACCATAGTTCTTTGAACTCTTTAAGAGAACTAGCAATAGTAATATGGAATCTGGCTTTTATTTCAGAAGCCTCACACCCTCATTAAAAGAATGGCTCTTAAAGGAAACTTGTGATTTTTTCTATAGCAATAATCAAGACAAATGAATCACCAGATACATTATCTCTTCCTACAACAATGTGTTGAGCTTTGTTTTGTTTTTCTTAATTACAATTTGGGAGAAATAAAGTTAAGAATGTTAATTACTTTCCCACTAGGGTGAAGAGCAAATGAACAAACCATGTTCCCTCTGTCACAAAATGGTGCTGTATGGAGCAAAGTGAGAGTCATCTGACTTTTGAGTCACAGTCCATAACCAGGCATTTTACTCCAAATTTGTTTTTGTTTTGTAATGCTGTTGTGTGTGAAGTTAAATACCAAAGAGAAAAACACAATTATTATGATTATGTATTTCTAACTGGTGGTTCCTTTTTCCCTTTCCTTCGCCACTACTGTTGTGACTCCTGTGGAAACATGGATCTCTTGGTAACAGGTAAGTGCATATTTGCATTTTTTTTTGCATAGGCCTCCACAGGGTTTTTTGTGAACACAATTTCTAAAAAAAAAAGAAAGCAGCACTAATTTTCTGTCATTGGCTGCTAAGACTGTGTAGATTTTACATTTTTCAAATTATGTAGTCTATTATTGTATTTTCTTGTTTGAATTTAATAAAATCGTATACTCATATAGCTACACAAAAGAAAGATAAAGATGACTTTTACACAAAAGAAGGGGAACAGAATTTGACAAAAGCATTTTTTCTTGGTCTTGCAAAATGTGTTCTCCTCTTGATACTGTCCCCATCTCAAAAGCTGAGAGACTCACCCATGGTGGTTTGTAGGCCTGGGGTCCGGGACATATTCCCCAGCAGAGAGCTGGCAGTTTTCTGCAGGCTGGGGTTAGATGACTGAAGCAGCCGAGCGATCTCTGGTAGTCCGTTCAGTTTCTGCACAATTGTCTGGCTCATTACATTGGACACCTCAGAAAGAGAAATGTGTTTAGAATTTGCCAGTGCTCTTGTGTAGCTAGGTGCCACAGAACACATTTTTTCTACGGATCATATAGCAACCCACAAACCCCTTTCTTACTATTCCCTTGTTGGCAGTAAGATTCTGGAGAGCTCCAGCGCAGGCCTCAAGAGTTGAGTCCTTGTTGCTGTTCTGCAGAAGGGACAGATACATCTGCATGGCTTTGGAATGGAAGAGCCAGCCCACTCCCTTAGGATTGTTGTCCTCCATCACTGGATAGTCAAATGTATTCTTGATAGAGAAGAAAATATTTTTTGTTTTATATTTAGAATGCACACAGAATACCTCTGCACTAAATAGCTTTACATCACTTTAAACAACACTTCTTCTTAATACCCAACAGCACAGAGATAAGAGTCTACATTTTCTTTGAAATACAAACATCTGCCAAATAAGAGACATATTTCCATTTATATTTGATTTTATTTTTTAAAAAGCACAAACTTACTTATTTAATATATTCCCTTAACTTTTATTATATTCTCCTAACAATGCCAGAAATAAAAGTAAATCTTTCTTTTAAAGAGATTAATTTTCCCAAAAATGGAACCTTAATTGGCGTGTACAAAATCATGCTCTTCTGAAAGCAACATTACTTATGCTTTAGGTTTATGTTTTGGGAACATACTTATGTTTTGGGAACATATAACAATTAATTTACTAACTTAAAAAAATGAATTGGTGACACACCTCTTTACTGTTCTCATTACAATGCCATCCCTTCAAAACATAGAAAATAAATGAAACACAAACAATACTGTTCACCTGGAAGTTACCTCTTTAAAGATTGTATATTTAATGGGTATTTTAGCAGTAAGCATGTTATTCAGTTTAGTGTACACCCATAAGGTGCATCAATTTGGACACAACTTTGCAAGTCAAGTTGTAAAATATCAATCAACACGAGATGTGACTTGGAAGCAATCGAAAACACAGCAAATAAACACATAGCCATGCCCAACAGGTATTTTCACAAGATTATCACCAAAACCTCCTACACTACCTACTTCCTGCAACTATATTTTTTTTATCAGAAAGCACTGATGTTCCTTAACATGTTGGATCCGACTCTCGGCGATTCTATAGGCCATCTCTTGCCACGCTTTCCGGTCTTGGACTTTCCCTTTCAGCTGTTCACATCAGCATTAGTGATGTGGATACTCCCAGTGCACAATAATTTAAATCAGCTGGTCATGCCCAGTAGGGATGTACCTGTACACATTGAGGACCATGCTACTGAGGTCATACTGAGGACCTCCTGGTGAAGCATGTGTGTGGTTCCCAGGGTGGAAAGGTCAATATGAGAAAGCACAGACATTCCTATTCTCAGTGTTTGGCCAATCAGTCAATCAACAATCTGAGCCAGCACGTGCCTCAGGTTGTTTGAAAGGTCTTGCTCTTGCAAAAGAATGGTTCATTTAAATGTGATAGTTATTGCATTCCAATAAGGATGTTTTTTTAAAGACCAGTTCCCTGATTTCCTTCAAAAATAAAACATTTTGATGATTTGCACTAAAGTGAGCATTCATCTCCATATTTTACTTCTGTTGCTCAGTACTTAACTATCACACTGATGCCTTTTTAAATAAGTTAAAGAATGCAGTAGCTTGGAAGACATAAAGGCTGTAATATCCTAAGGGACTGTCAGTGTATACAGGTATATACATGAGTATTTATATAATTCTGTTAGCTTGACAAGATTTTTTTTCTTTATATTACATTTCTTCTGCATGAACAAAGACTTGCTTCTTGGTCCTTTTTAATCTAGATTAATATTGGCCCATGTCCAAGGTCCCTGGCTCATGTTGCAAACATTATAGCACGTCTAATCAACTATACAGTGGAGGGACAAAATTGATAATTGACAACATGATGAACACAAACTTTGGTCTACAAGTAGGAACCAGAAACAGAACAACAACAACATCTGAAGTGTGTATATTCACTAGTGAAAACTTCAAGTCTGAAATGTCAGGCAACTCATAAGGAAAATCTTGTGGAATATACTGTTTTCCTGTAAAGGGAGATTATGCTGAAAATAGGTGTAATATTGTGACCATGAAATAAAAAGTTACAGTACTGCAGACATTTAAGCCTTTACTTGAGTAAACAACTTTGGATATACATTAGATATACCATCTCTTACCATGTCCTGCTCAATCTTGCTGCTTTGACCACTGAAACAGCCAACTGCTGAAGAATTTTTGCTGGCCATGTCTCTGGTAGGTGAACTGGCAAGAGCATTGATTGTGGTGAAGCTGCTGGGGGCCTCAGTCTCCAGCTGATACGTTAGGTTATGCAGGATGCACACACAGTTCTCCACAGACTGAGCCAAGAATGAGGAGAGAAAATATTAAACCCAGAAATAGACAGCCAGCAATAAGCTCAATAGACACAGCCATTAACTGTACAAAGCACATGCAGCTCCACCCAGCAAACTTTATCAAAACAAAAAATGTCAGGGTTTGATGAGAAGCCTGCTTTCTGTCTTAAAATCCCACAGTCTCTCCAATTTAGATTTGCATAGTGGCAGAGTCATTTTCATTGTTTTTGCTCCAGAGACAAAAAAATTTGCCCTGGATTTTCTGAGAATAACTGTAAAAGTTGAAATGTGCAAATTTTGCAAGAGACAATGTGAATATGCAAAAACATGTATTTTATTTTTTTTTCACTTTAAGATAATTTTAGATTTCTTTTACTCTTTTGATATTCAACAAATGATAAGCTTTACACTAGAGAAAACATCATATTTATTAAGAATGATTAAGAGTTATAGGTGATCTTCCAAGTCCCAAGACTTCCCTCATCTTAATTTAAAGTACTGTACATCAAAGAAATAAGATGAAGAACTATTTTTGAAAATTGTTGCAACCAGTTTATGCAACACATATGTATGCGCAAATACTGTATAAACAGAATCAATCTTAAAGTAGGCAATTATAATACATTTTTGCAATATCAGTTTTTCTTAAGGAACATTCAAGTCCTCTCGATTCAGCCAGTGGATAAAAAGATCTGTTTATCCAAAATTTGTACTTAACGCTTTGCTTTGTCACATATACTGTATATTACATGATTTTCACTGGTTTGCCAGGAAATGAAAACTTAATTTACAGTTATTATTGTAGCAATTGTCATGGCACTTTAATTTTTAATAACAGTTGTATAGCAAGGTTTTACTGAGAAACAGACAAGTAGGCAACAGTTTTGTGGAAAAGAGAGATGTACTGTGTGAAAACAAGTTTTGCACACAGCAGTGCCATGAACACTTTTAATGGGTAGACACAGATGTTACTAAGCCTTGATGTGGTTTGACCAGTTATGCAGTAAATTCTAAGGCTTTGCCAAACAACATGAACATTTACAGTTCTTTTCTCAGGAGGAATGATTTTTTTCAATAGGTAAAATGTAACTACAGTACATTTACAAAACTGTAACTAAATTTACTCAAGCATTTCAAGATATGTGAAATCCAGACAATGGAAACAATGAATTATTGTTAGAACTTTGAAGACTATCTCTAATAAAACTAGGAGTACTTAAAATAGCTAACGCAACACAAAAATGTTGACATATGAGATAAATCCAAATAATTTCCAAATACGTTTTTACAGAACAAGATTACATCAAATTTTATAAAAAGAATGAAAAAACTGACTATTTATGAAACAACTCCAAACTTAGGTGACAGTCATGATTACAGTGTGCATCATAAATTATGTTGTATATTTTCAGTGTTTTTTTTTTCATCACATGACATCCATTTAAACTAGCCTTTGGATAATTTGAGTTATGTTATTTATGTTAATTAGGAAAAGTGATCTGTTTTTAACTTAATATCTCAGTGACTGATGTTTTGCCTAATTAATTCTTCAAGTAGAGTTTACAGCTGACACTTACACTAACCTCAGAGCCCATCTAACCTGCATTTCAGGTCTTCACTTTACCAACTATTATACATGCACTGTATATTGTTGCACATTTATTTTCACAGTTGTAAAATGAGATATTTCAACCATATCAGTTTAAAAAGAACAGAAATATACTGTATGCAGTGTACAATCTCCACAACTATGATATTTTAAGAATTATGGTTCATAATAACATTCAATACTTAGATGATAGAAGATAGAAGTGTTTTGTTTAATTGGGATATTTGTTACATAATACATCTTCTTTACCTCTTCCTTAAATAAAAAATGCAAAAAAAAGCCTAGCTAATACATATGGATATAAATTTGTACAAAGATTGTGTTAATTCGTGGCTTAATTTAACAATGTTTTATCGGACTGCATCTTATCACTACCCTTACAAAAAGCTTACCACCTACATTGTCTTACTTATATTTTGATAGATGCATTATTCATTGCATGCACTTTAGATCTTTTGTTTTGCAGAAATAACAGAAGTTGTGTAACTTGTCACAAACTTGGTCTGAAAAACATGGTGATGGAAGTGGGCCATAGAACTGAACAAATTTTTCACTAAATGGAGAACTATGTTTTTTGGGCATTATGTTATTTGGAGTTGTGTGCACTTATAAAATCTGCTAAATGTGGAAAGCCCCTTAACTTGATAACTTAAATGCCAGTTGTTATCCTAGCCCACCTTGTCATCTGGCCTGTCGGCGCTCACACAGGCCTGAACATAGCTCATCAGAGAGTCCACCAATCCACGGCAGTTCCTCATGGTTTGGCGATTACCCTGTTGTGCAGAGCTTAGGTTTCTGTTGCAGGAAAGGCAAAGATAAATGAAGAGCACATATATCACTTCAGATGTTCGAAACAATTGCTCAAAATTTAGAAAAACAGTATTGTCATAATGTATAAAATATAGTACAGCTGCTACACTAGCTAGTGCTGTATAGGACTTTATGTCAATGGTGTCTCCGAGCAGTATATACTGCAGGATATGTGCACTGAAGATAAAGTAGTCTAACCTTATCAACGTTGGCAAGCTTTGACTTCTCTACACAGTAGAATACATACAAAACCCTTTCTCTGGTTGTAATTTGGTCTTTTTGCTTAGGTTCAGCAACTAAGTATAATCAGTGATGGAACTGGCAATCTCCATAGATGATCTTGTACTCTTCCTACATTGTGACATTAACAAATACAAATAACAAATTCAAAAACAAAACACATAGGACAGGTGTGCAGAAATGTTTCGGGTTCCTTTGCCACTGGAAACTTTCCATGACAAAGGGCATCTGTACAAACATGTCAATTACAAACAAATGAGATGAGCACCATCTTGGCACAAAGATCCACAATGAAATCCAGAAACCAGGATTCATAATGAAATGCAGAATTTAAACAATAATGGGGAGGGGCAAACAAAGAAATAAAAGGATCTTGTATTGGGGACAAGGACAAAAGGAAAATCAATGTAGAAAACAAAGGAAAGGACCATTAAATGTTTATCACTAAATACTAGGGGTATTTAAAATAAAATACACGATATAGAAGATATTGGTATAGTGTTAGGAGTATGCCATAGACCACCAAATGCCAATGTTGATTATAATTCAACAACATATTGATAAACATATTAATAATTTATGTGCACATGAATAAATCATTTTTATGGGAGACTTCAACTTTCCTCACACAGACTAGGATAAGCCTGTAGGAATGTCAGCAGCAGCAACCAAAGTGGTAGACATGGTTAATGACTGTTTTCTTTTACATTTGGTTGGATCTCCCAGAAAAAGCAATACTTATATTGATCTCTTCTTTTAAAAAAATCAATACAGAGTCATTAGGGAACTGTAAATATAAGAAGTTAACAGAACCATTAGGGAACTGTAAATATGAATATGGAATGTATTGTAGTATACTTTGAAACTGTACAGACTATGTCGAATTCTATAGTTTACAGTTTGAGGAAAGCAGAGTTTGAAGGAATGGGGAAGACAATTTAAGAGAAGTGGAAGGGGGTAGGCTAGATAAGGAATCATTGGAAATGAATGGTACCAGTTTAATGAGATTCTGTTCAAAGCACAAAACAGATTTATCCCAAAACCGAGTAAATCAAAAGCTAAAAAATGTATCCCAAAAGGTTCAATAAATGAATTAGGAAAAATATTATGGAAAAGGAAGTGCTTCATAAAATGTTTTTTAAAAAATAACAAAAACCATTTTTAAAAGGACTGATCAACTAATTACAGACATATAATTATGTGGTTTGGGAAACAATTATTATAAATGAATGAAAGGATCTTCTATGTGAAAAAATACCTTAATAATCATAGATTCAGAAAAGGGAGGTCTTGATAAAATTCCAAGACTGGGCAGACACCTGGCAGATGATGTTTAATGTAGACAAGAAAAAAATAAATTATAAATACAAAAGGGGAAACACTGAGTTAGAAGAGGATGCTTATGAAAGACTCAACAGTTTATGTTGACTTAGTATTTACATATTATCTACATTATTTGGGAAAGCAAAAAAGGCTAACAAAGTGTTAGGATAATAAAATCAAAAGTTTATAATTCAAATCAAGGCATGTTGTATTAAATTTTTTTGTTAAATTTTTTACACAATGCTCTGAATTCAGTCCAGAGAAGAGAAACCAGATTTATTCTATGACTTTAGAGAATGTCCTACACAGACAGTCTGAAAGAATTTAACCATTTTAGTCTTGAACAGAGAAGACAGCTAGGGAACCTTGTATAAGTACACATAATCCTCAAAGAGGACTAGCGCTGTGAAGGGCTGTATTAGGTTAGGGCTGTGAAAACTAAAGATTTCTCCAAGCCTATGGTTTCTCATTTCACCTCTGACGGCTATGATCACACTAATCTCTCTGTCTAGGTTCTCAAAGCTGGTTTTTCTAATTCCAACATCAGAAAGACTACCAAAACTAAAATTATCCTGCAGCTGGGATCACACCTTTCCCCTTCTCTCAACGACAGACTACTTTTCTTCTAAATTCTCTCTATTCATTGTAGGTTTCATTTCACACCTCTCTTCACCTATCCTGACTTCACACACTACCTGATTGGCCACTCGTCCCTCCTCTCTCCCAGCCTTTGTTCTCCTGCTACATTACCTTTGCTTACTACCCTGTCTTTCTCACACCTGAAGAAGGCTCCATGGCTGAAACGTGTTTTCTTTCTTCTCTTTTCAGCATGGAATAATCCTATTACTTGTTCCTTTGCAGCCTACGCATGCTGACGCAGCTACCCACCTGAACTAATCTTCAAGGAGATTGACAAAGTCAAACCAGTGGACTTTTTCAGAATTAACATGAAGCAGACAACAGAAGTGAAAAGTATACAGATGTGTATTTAAAACTGCTAGCAGCAGGCACTTCTTCATACAAGGGGTTGTGGAACAAGCTACCTAGCCATGTTTTAAAATACTAATGCCCCATCTTGCTTAAAAAAACAGCTGGAAGAGATTCTTGTGTCAATAATACTTTATATACTACCAAACAAACTGTTCTTTTATTATAAAGATTTGATTTAATCTTTCAGGATAATTCAGGATAAAGAATTTTTAGAAAATTTTAGAAAAAAACAGGAAGCTGCTTCAAATGAATGTTTAATCAGTTCTTGAGCTTTCAGCAGCTTGTTTCAGGCATACTATATTCAAGAAAGCTAAAATTGTTTTGATAGTTATAAGTCTAAAGTAAACTAGTAAGATGAAAGTGATGAAAGACAGAAAATAATTATTGTCACAGAGCTACTTCTGCACTAGAGAAACAGAATTGTGTTTAACTAATGAAGTGTGAAACTAATACCTTTAAAAAAAGAAATCACCCACTGACATACTTGTGACTCCAAAACTAGAAATCTTACTCTGTCAGATGTCATAGGGAAATTTTTAGGTAGAGGCCCAGGTTGAAAATTGTTGGTGTACAGTTCTGAGGAATGGGAGGTGGTTGAGAGACAGTGGATCAAATCTGACTTGATCCACTGTCAACAATAAGGTTACTATTTTTCTGTAAATGAGACATCACCAGCATGTGAAGTCATCTAAGAAAAAAATATAATTCAATACATGCTGATGTTGTGCTACATTCTCTGCAAATTTATAGTAAAATCTATAGTATTTAAAATTAATATATAAAAGAACAGAGCTCATATTTCAAATCCAAATGATTTGCAGAATTTACAAAAATGGTCATAGCCTGCATTTGAACTTGCCCAACTTCTGCTATAGAGAGCAAGATGCATCCTGACCAGAGGCTTTTACTGGATGTGTTACATATAAGCCCAAGATATTTTAAAGTTTGTCTCTGGAAATCCTATCTTTCAAAATCACATGGAATTAATCTCCCGTTTACTTTGGCATTTTCCATTTGTTTAAGGAAATGCTTTTTTAATATAGAATTTCATGTAAGAAAATAATATATAACCTGATATGTTAAAGCAGTGTTTAACAAAAAGAAATATATTTAGTAATTAGATCATTGTGAGAAATCAAAGTGTTGATCCTGCTCTTCATACACCACTGTAAAATTCCATCTTAAAATAAATATGCTGTGGGCAGCATGGAGGTTAACATTACTGCTTTTCAATGTTGGGTCCCTGGGTTTAATTCCTGTGGTGCTATCTACATGGAGTGTGTACTTTGTACTTGTGTTCTCCGTGGGTTTCCTCCACATGTTGGTACAGTAGGTTGGGAAAACTAGCTCTGGTTTAAGTGTGTGCAAGTCTGTACCCAGAGATGGTGTCCAGTTCAGGGTGTATCCCATTGTGTTTTGCACCTATGCTACCTGAGGTAGGGTACAGGCCACTGTAACCCTGGATGTGATAAGTGGTAATGTGATGTGGTGAAAAAATATGATTTGTTGTTTTAAGCAACATTGTATGTGGCACACGAATCACAAAGGTTCTCACCTAAGACAGCCTGTGGCATTGTAGAAAATTTCTGGGTCCATATTGCTATTGACACTGGTCATCTGCTCTGCTGATCCAGCAAAGGGCACCACGATATTTTCTGTAAGCACTGGAAGAGCACTTTTGATCAGCTCAGGCTTAAGCTCATCTGCTGAAGACAAGTTCCATAGGAGGCCTGAAAATTAAATTCAGACAATCAAATCAGAGAAGTAAGGACTGAAGCCATAGCACATGTATAGTATCCTGCTCCTGACAAAATTATCAGACAAATTATCTTTTACTTACGGGTCTCACTTCTGACAAGCAATTTATTCTGTGTGAATGTTAAATTGCTTTGTATTTGCCTAATGTTAGTACTTATTTTAATAGCTTTATAACTTTAAAAAACATTGGGCTATAAAGCAGTAACATTAAAATATGGCCTTTTTGATATAGCTTTAAATTTGGCAAATGCCAAAGACATCCACTATGAAGACACAGCATATAAAATCTTTTTATAAAATTAACCCATTAATTATTGGCTGGGTGGCATTTGTTAGAATTTGGCTGTTTTCTCCAGTTAGAATGACATTTTGAAATACACTCTATAGTCATGTACAATATTTAAAAACATTTAACCAACTTTTACACATTACACATTTTTTTTGCCCCGACAATACTAAAAGAAACAGCAAATAATTTCTCTATCCATTCTGCTAATGTATGTTCTAACAAAAGATGTCATAACATGCCCCCAGGTTACAGAAAGAGTTCTGTCAGTACAAGCAATTTTAACATAATCGACTTTAAAGTATTACAGGGTCTAGGAGAGTTTAAAACCAATAAAATACTGAAGGCTGACAGTATTTCCCTATTTGTACTATATAACGAGGAATGTTATCCATGGATCTTTAACTGGAATATTTCAACGGTCACAAAGGATGGGACCTATACCTATTAATTGGAGAATTGCAAATTTAATCATTACAATTACAAAATGGGTTAAAAAAACAGAATCAGGAAATTACAGACCAATCAGTCTGGCACAGGTACTTTTATGGAAATAGACTGAACTAGAAGAATAACTATAAAATATGAAGACAACTAATGTCGATTTAGAATATTTAGATCTAACTAACCTAATTAATAAAACAAATGCGCTAGACGGGCTGATGACCTCATCTCATTTTTAAATTTCTTTATTCAATGCCTTGAATAAACAGCAAGAATAGATGATAGAGACTGAATTCCTGGAGGGTAAAATGTTGTCTGGGTTTTTGTCCCATCCAAGCTCTAAGTTAAATGGTTGGTATAATTATTTAAGTATCTTAATAACTGTAATAATTCTATCCTGGCTCAAGGCATTTTACAGATACCTTTAATGAAGCCAATGTTTTGATTAATCATTTGTAAAAGATTTTACCAAACATGTTTCTTGGATTGGCAAAAACAAACAGGAAACATTAGGAGCTCCAAGGAATGACTCTGTCACCTCTGCTTTAAATTATCCATCCATACAAACATGCAAACAGAGAACATATATGTTCCACACAGATACAGTAATGCCCCAGTTGAAGCCAGAGCCCTAGTGATACAAGACTGCTACTCTTACCACCGCAGCACTGTGCCATCAGCTCTAAAACATGTGGCATATATTTAGATTTACAGAAGCTTTTAACAAGAACATTTATAAAAAGTTGAGTATAAAATAAAAAGCCATATACTGTACAGTAAATCCAAGATAATTCATGCACATGAACTGAACATGTAAATAGAAAACACAGATTCATCTTAAGGGACACAACCTCCAAATTCACTGATCTTAGCAGTGGATAGCTATCGTAATTCACAGAGTTCCATTAGTCCTCCTGAACTGTATCAGTGATTAAGATTTTGGAACAGTAAGCTAAAAACTAGTTAAATATCCAGATGATATTTAGAGAGAAGTGGCAGAGAAGGGAAAAAGGGATTTACAAACAAACTTTAATATTTGGTTTGGGCAGACAGTTGGCAAATGAAATTTAACACTGACAAGTGCAAAGTAGGAGTATGTATGAGGTGCCGTTTAGGCCATTATTCAAACTTTACCTCTCATACACACACAAAACATTCTCACATTCACTAGTTTTACCTTGCACATACACATAAAAGGCACAATGTGATTAGCTGAGAAAATTTATCAACAAGCTTTCTCATTTTCTGTTGCGCTCCAAGATTGAGGAAAGAAATCAACCAACTGCAACAAGCACTAAGCCAAGCCGTAGCTTTAATTAATAACATCTTAGCAACACCAGAAGCAATAGCTTCATTGTCATCGGTTACGCCTGAGATGAGTGTTCTTCGGTCAATGCATGATGCAGTTATCAATGCTGAAATAAGTACTTTATTTCAACGTAATTTCTTTGGGTTTCATATTGTGCAGACTGCCTCTGAGTTGATACTGGTGCTAACGTTCCCATCGCAGCTTTGGCACCACCATCATTAATTCGAAATAAAATACTTATTTCGGCTTCAGTAGTTGCATGCTCAGACCCAGCGCCATGTGGGGGGGCAGAAGGGGGCATCACCCCGTCAACTGAACTGTCCCGCCCCCTCAGGTTTGGACAAAAGGATTTTTGAACACTTTCGCTTACTTAACTTAACTACTTAACAGCAGAAAATGAGAAAGCTTGTTGATAAATTTTCTCAGCCAATCACATTGTGCCACTTAGACGGACCACCTACATTTGGCCATAATTCACCTCTCAAATACACATACAGTGGTGTGAAAAAGTGTTTGCCCCCTTCCTGATTTCTTATTTTTTTGCATGTTTGTCACACTGAGATGTTTCAGATCATCAAACAAATTGAAATATTAGACAAAGATAACACAAGTAAACACAAAATGCAGTTTTTAAATGAAGGTTTTTATTATTAAGGGAAAAAAAATCCAAACCTACATGGCCCTGTGTGAAAAAGTGATTGCCCCTTAAACCTAATAACTGGTTGGGCCACCCTTAGCAGCAACAACTGCAATCAAGCGTTTGCGATAACTGGCAATGAGTCTTTTACAGCGCTGTGGAGGAATTTTGGCCCACTCATCTTTGCAGAATTGTTGTAATTCAGCCACATTGGAGGGTTTTCGAGCCTTAACCGCTTTAAGGTCATGCCACAACATCTCAATCGGATTCAGGTCAGGACTTTGACTAGGCCACTCCAAAGTCTTCATTTTGTTTTTCTTAAGCCATTCAGAGGTGGACTTGCTGGTGTGTTTTGGATCATTGTCCTGCTGCAGAACCCAAGTGCGCTTCAGCTTGAGGTCACGAACAGATGGCCGGACATTCTCCTTCAGGATTTTTTGTAGACAGCAGAATTCATGGTTCCATTTACCACAGCAAGTCTTCCAGGTCCTGAAGCAGCAAAACAGCCCCAGACCATCACACTACCACCACCATATTTTACTGTTGGTATGATGTTCCTTTTCTGAAATGCTGTGTTACTTTTATGCCAGATGTAATGGGACACACACCTTCCAAAAAGTTCAACTTTTGTCTCGTCAGTCCACAGAGTATTTTCCCAAAAGTCTTGGGGATCATCAAGATGTTTTCTGGCAAAACTGAGACGAGCCTTTATGTTCTTTTTGCTCAGCAGTGGTTTTCGTCTTGGAACTCTGCCATGCAGGCCATTTTTGCCCAGTCTCTTTCTTATGGTGGAGTCATGAACACTGACCTTAACCGAGGCAAGTGAAGCCTGCAGTTCTTTGGATGTTGTTGTGGGGTTTTTTATGACCTCTTGGATGAGTCGTCGCTGCGCTCTTGGGGTAATTTTGGTCGGCCAGCCACTCCTGGGAAGGTTCACCACTGTTCCATGTTTTCGCCATTTGTGGATAATGGCTCTCACTGTGGTTCGCTGGAGTCCCAAAGCTTTAGAAATGGCTTTATAACCTTTTCCATACTGATAAATCTCAATTACTCTGTTTCTCATTTGTTCCTGAATTTCTTTGGATCGCAGCATGATGTCTAGCTTTTGAGGATCTTTTGGTCTACTTCACTTTGTCAGGCAGGTCCTATTTAAGTGATTTCTTGATTGAGAACAGGTGTGGCAGTAATCAGGACTGGGTGTGGCTAGAGAAATTGAACTCAGCTTTCCAAAGATGTGATAAACCACAGTTGATTTATGTTTTAACAGGGGGGACAATCACTTTTTCACACAGGGCCATGTAGGTTTGGATTTTTTTTTCCCTTAATAATAAAAACCTTCATTTAAAAACTGCATTTTGTATTTACTTGTGTTATCTTTGTCTAATATTTCAATTTGTTTGATGATCTGAAACATCTCAGTGTGACAAACATGCAAAAAAATAAGAAATCAGGAAGAGGGCAAACACTTTTTCACACCACTGTAAAATGCTCTCACAATCTCCATTTTACCTCACATTCAGTAGTTTTACCTTTCACATACACATAAAATGCATTAACATTAAGTATTTTTTCCTCTCACGTTCACTTTGTGAAAGAGTGTTTTCTGTGTATGTGTGAGGTAAAACTAGTGAATATGAGAGTGTTTTATGTGTATGTGCGAGGTAGAACTAGTGAATGTGAGTGCGTTTTGTGTGTATGTGAGAGCAATTTCTGTGTATGAGAAGTTTGAGTAATGGCCTAAACGGCACCTTATAAGTATGTTCTATACATATCACACAAGATTTTTAGCTGTGGGATGCTATGCATAAAAGGGAACAGGGTGTTTGCATAGATTTTCTTGTGTTTTCATCGAGACAATAAGTTACAAGACCATTCAATCTGTCTAGCCTGTTTGGTTGCTAGTAGCTAACTGATCCAAGGATGTTATTCAGCCATTCTTTGGTTCTCCTAGGGTACCAGCTTCAATAATATGACAGGTCAGTGTATTCCACACTAACACAATCCTTAGTTTAAAACATTTAAGTTTTTAAAACATTTAGAAGTATATTTCACTTGTGTACTCTTGTTTTACATGTGATTCTGAAATCTGTCAATTGAGATGAAATGATGACGATGCCTTTGAAGATTTAAAACATTCAGATCACATCTCCTTGTAACCGTATTTAAGGGAAGGGTGAAAAAAAGAAAATAAAACATAAGACGCTTGAAAAATACAAAAATCAGTTCTCTAAGTCAGTGTAGGACATTCCTTTGAGTCTGAAAATGTATGTTGCTGATCTAGTCTGGACTGATTCCAGAGCAGGAATATCTTCTTTTGTAAGTTGGTAATTAAGTAGGGAAGGAATAAACAACAACAGAATGCTTGGGTGCAAAATGTGAAACTGATATCAAGCTAACTGAATCTATAGTTTTACAATGTTTTACTTTGACCTTATTTAGATGGTTGTGTTTAGTTATGTCACTGTACCACAGGAATGAATTAAACCTTAAGAATGTGTTCAAAAGGGAGCAACAAAAATTGTTTCTGCTCTGAACGGATTTGTTATGTACAGACAGGTCAAAGTAACTGAATCGCTTCTCTCTAGACTGAGAGGAGATGTGGACCAAGCATATAGATTCTAGAATTCTAAAGGGTATAGACAGGGTCAAGGAGACTACTTCAGACTCAGCAGTACTCGAGAACAAGATTACAGGTGTAGAGTAGAAGGGATATCAACCAGGAACTCTTTGTACTGTACATAAGGAGATCTGGGTATCTAGATATCTAGATATCTAGATAAAGCTTCCCAGCCAAGTGGTTGAGACACAGACTCTGGGCCTGTTTAAGCAGCATCTGGATGAAAGTTTAAATTTACTTAGCTACTAAACTACTAAATGGACTCCTCTCATTTGCAGCCTTTCTCTTTTTGTGTAAATTAGAATTAACCAGACCTAAAATAAATTAACACAGTGGTTCTCAAACTGTGGTATGCATACCAGTTGTGGTACGCAGAGTGCCGCCAGGAGGTACGCCATAAGACCCTGGAACTTTGTTGTGTGCACTGAAAAATTGGGATGGTTTTCATATTTTCTATTTTAATAAAATTAGTTTGTGTCAAATACGCAGCCTACGTACTACGATACAGCGCACGCTAATGCTTGAGTGGACACAAGAGCTACAATGTAATTCTATACCATTCTATTGGAAGGCGTGCTACGAATGTAAGTGGCAAATTGTATTTAAAAAAAGTTAGCTCCAGCAAACAGGGAGGTAGGAGAATGTGCGCGATTGTGGAACAATGCCAATGTTGTAAGCACAGGAAAGGACAGAAATGTGTACTACGAACGCTGGCAATCTTATGAGCATAGGAAAGCGTGATAGATAACAGAAAAATATTTAAGAACTGTTCTAGGTTAATTTGAGAAAAATAAAAACTTTTTTTAACTTCTGAGATGGATTCCTGAAATGGAAGCGGGGAAAAATGCAAGCTTGCGGATTGCCAAAGCAGGTAAGCCCCACATTATTTGTGAAGAACTTTGTTTACCATTGGCAAAAGAGCTGACACATTATGTGTGGAGAAAAAGCTGCTAAACAGCTCGACCTGCTGCCCCCTCCAAAAGACACAGTCACTCAGAATTATTGATATGGCGGATGATGTCAAAAGTACGCTGATAGAGAGCGTTAAGATGAGCAGATGCTTTTCACTGCAATTAGATGAGTCTGTAAATGTGGTTGATTTGGCCAATTTGCATGTTTACATTAGATACGAGTTTGAGGGCATGTCCCATGAGGACTTTCTGTTCTGTAAGCCACTACCAACAGGAACTACAGGAGAGCACGTTTCAGCTTCTGAATAAATTTATCGAAGAGAATGGCATCGACTGGATAAAATGCGTCAGAGTTTGTACAGATGTTGCTAGAGCGATGACAAGCTGACACAGCGGTGTAGTTGCATGAATTAGGAAAGGTTGCTCCAGATATGAATTGCAGCATCCACCGCGAGGCCTTTGCCGTCAAGGAAATGCCTGACGATTTAAAATCTGTAAGACTCTGTTGTAAATTGTATCAAGGCTCGACCAATGAATTCACCTTTGCTTTGCTCGACTAAACACGCTCACCCCACTCACTGAAATGGTGCTTTTTTAACTGTTTATTTTTAATTGTTGTTGTTCCTGTTTTTTTTCTGTAAAGCGCTTTGAGAAGTCACCTTTAAAGGCGCTATATCAAATAAAGTTTATTATTATAATATTTATTATATGTGTATGTGAGTGTGTGCACACACATGCGCTCATGTTGGTCATTGAGATTTTCTGTGGTTCCTATGAGAAGATGACTTGTAGGTGGTACTTGGATTCTTTGGTTTGATCAGGGGTGGTACTTGGTCCAAAAAGTTTGAGAACTACTGAATTAACATATATTAACTAAAGTAGTGGAGTTAGAAGGTATCAGGTTTTGTAAGTTACATCATTACTGGTAACTAAGTTATTCAAGGACCAATACAGTACTTATTAAAGGTGTTAATGTCCTAGAAGACCAACATATTCACACTGTTGTAAGAGCACTTTACATATATTACATTCAAAACAAATAATTAATTGTAAAAATAGAGTTAAATAGTACAGAAAAAATATATTTTCAGCATACATTATTAAAGGATGAAAAAATCCAGCATACAGTATTAAAGGATGTTTTACAATTAGCAAAACCTAACAAGATATCATATCAAATACAGCAATGAATCATAGGATCTAAAAGTTTATTATTTGCAGACAATGCAGTCCTTTTGTTTATCTGTTCAGTTTAATACCTTTTTTGCTACCAAAAAAACACAATAAGACTATAAAGCTTCACTGGAATCTTTAACAATAGTGATTCAAGATGACCTATAATCAGCTAATTAGTGTTTTTAACATTTCCAGCTTTAAGAGGATGTTTTCCCCATTCTCTACAAAAGATAATGCAAACTGCATTATACCTGTCAGCTGTTTCTGAGTCTCAGTGCAGTCTGTATCCCTGAGCAGTCTCACAGCCTCAGTAATCCCACTGCATCTTTTCACCTCCAGCTTATTGGTGCTGTCCTTAAACACGAGGTTGCGAAGGGCTGCAGAAGCTGTCTGCTGAATTTGAGGGTTGGAGCTTTGAAGCAGACTGATAAGGCTGGGGATTCCATTAAGCCTGTAAACCTGACATAGGAAACACACCTTAGCATAAGGTTTATGAAATGTGACCCTTGGGGCCCTTAAATAACCTTTTTTTTTAGACCAAACTTTTAATTTCTGTATATAAATGAACACTTAATTCAACTAACAATATACTTAAGTAAACTTTTTAGAAATAATTTTGAGTTCTATAATTGTGTTCTAGATTCAAAGTGCAATTGTATACAATTGAACATACAGATTAATAAACAGATATGTAATATAATAATGATAATATACAGAGATGAAAACTATTTAAAAAGTCTCTTTATATTCATAACGAAAATGATCCCTGAGGCAGACAAATTAGGTTTTTCCTCTGATATGCAACAAAAAACACAAAGGCACATTTCTCACACTACATACTGCACTAGATGACATCATGCCACAAGATGGGTAACTAGCACTTATTCACCGATTCATTAACAATAGCATTCATTTATGGTACAGATTTTTAAAACTACCGCCAGAAATCAATGTTGCAATGAGTATGAATTCACTCTCTCCTCCTTTGTATTCACTCTCCCCTACCTCCTGTATTCTCAGCTCTATTCCATGAAGGCGAGTGGCCATACACACCCTCAGTGCCCAGAGATTCTTACCGGTCAGGGAAATTAAGCTGTCAAGAATTGCTCAGAGATGAGAGGTACTTTTAAAGGATAGGGCCTAAGGCCAATGTAATAATATGTAATGTTTAAAAATAACTTTTAACAAATGTTCTTCTGATTGACCTATTAACTTATTGCACACATGTCTGTCAGATGTGGGAAACCATTTGTTTTTATTCTATCAAGTTTTAAACTAGTGTATTTTATTGTTAAGCCAGATTTAAACAAGCCATGTCTTTATAAATGTTGCTGCTATACAATTACTTCCAGCTGAGTTGAACTACATTAGCAATTAGTCTGTTAGCACTGTTTCAAAGAAAAAAATGTTTTTATAAAGTGGGTGGGAAAAAGTCTGGATTCAGCTTTTTTCCTATTTGAAACAGATTCCCAAAATGAGAGGTGAATTCCTGTATAATCTTATGTAAAATATAAATTGAAAAGGTAAAATTGCACACATTTGTACCTGCAGTAAAAAAGTGAATTTAAATATTCTCTAATGTACTGTATCAGGATTGAGGAAGCACATATATTTAATTTATATTTATGATTGATTTCCATCCATTGTTAAAAAGCTGTTAGTTATATACTGTTAATTATATAGTTAGTGTCTAATTAATTTGCATTTATAGCTAAAAGGAATTCTCACTACAATTTGTTTGTTTTGTTATCCGGAGGATAGGTGAGAATGATCTATCAGTGCTATACTTGAGTCAAGTGTGACATACAACAGCAGCAGTCTGATTCACCTCTTGCTTTGCCTTGTCATCTTTGAAGGTGGCGTGTTGGATGAAAGACGAACCACAGTGTTGGTAGTTTTCATCTCTGCTAGACAGGTACTCCACAGCTTCTTGCATGGTTATATCAGCTTGTGTCACATCCCCATTTATTCTGTAGGCCACAAGAAAAATAGAAATGATAAAAATGGTATTGTAGAAACTAAATGAATATTTTTTTATAAAAATTAATTATAAAACAGTGTTTTGCCGAAATATTGTAGGTAAGATATTGTAATGCCCTGTCCTTAGCACAGGAGAGCTCTTTACTCACCCAAACTGCTCAGATTTGCTCTTTGTTACAGATATTTTTGACCCTAGCTTGCTCGAGTTGACAGAGGGTACTCTGAAGCGAGGCTGGCTGGGGCTCTGTTGATAAGAAGGGCTCTGAACAGTATGCACACTGCTCCGATTGGTTTTGACATTGATTGTTGCACTGCGAACTGCTGGCCTTTGGATTGTGGAGAAAATCGCCAGTTCAGGATCGCTGCGGCTAGGCTTCAGTACTGGATTGCCACTGGGTGGACTGGCAGGCAAAAAGCCAAACTCCCTCTGGCTTGAGGAGCTCACTATTCTCCTTGTTGTAGTCCTGTTTTGAACTGTGTTTGGAGGGAAGCTCTTTTGCCGGCTACCCTAAAAGCAATAATAAAACATTATTTCTTCCAGTCAGTCTTCATTCAGGGTAGATTATTCAGCTGCTTAGGATACATCCTTTAAAGGTTTCATTCAGTGCTCTCCAACTTGACTGTAGTATCCAAAATTTCAGACTGATGGTTATCAATGCCACTAATTAGGACTGAATAATGGTATCTCATGTCAAGTGATATTTACACCTCTTATAACAATCTAATATTGGCAAAATTTGTTAATACTTTCTCTTGGACTCTGGTCATACACAACAGTTTTCTTGTCAAGTGGCAAATAGAAGAAGTACTAAAACAGATCACAGGTCATTATTAGGCAGCTATTCTTAAAATAGTAGGAAGAGTAAAAAGGACACAAAAATCTGAATTGCAGTTTCAACTCTTTGGATAAAAGACATGACTTAAAGGTGACTCACACTCCCTGACTCAGAGACAATAGCACATGCTAGACTAAACTAGTGGCTCCAAACCAGTCTTCGGCGACTATAATCTGCAGGTTTTCATTCAAGCTGAACTGAATCACCAGTTCTCACTGACTACTTTAATTGATCTCTTTGCTTGGCTATACTTCTATTTAACACATTTCAACACTCAAGCCTAAATTTAACAAAAATAATCCTAGCTCCAATGTTTTACTTCTCCCAGTTTCTTAAGGTTTAAGTAACCTTTTCTCAGTCTGCTTACACTCATTTCTGACTATCGCTTTTCTAACCACTTTATCAAATACAGACTCATGAGGGACCAGAGCCTATCCCAGCAAGCAATGGTTGCAAAGCAGGATACAGCCTGAGCAAGACACAAGTCTATCACTGGGCACACAGTGACACAGACACAAATATGCACACTTTCTCCTGGGCCGATTTTCCAAGAAGACAATTAACCTACCAATATGTCTTTGAACTGTGGGAGGAAACACCCAGAGGAAACCCACAGAAATGCAAGGAGAATATAAAACCTCCATGCAGATAGCACCCCAGGAATTGAACCTAGGGGCCCAGCGCTGCAAGACAGCAATGCTAACGACTGTGCCACCCTGCCACCCCTTATTTCTGACTATAAACAGTTCTTAACAGGTGATCAATTAAAAAGACACAAATAGGAATGAGGTATAATAGGTATTAGACACTCCCACAATAAACGCTTATTCCTTTTGCAGAGGTCCATCTGGTTGTATTTCAAGTCAAGTACCTCAATTATGGCACTTCTGAAAGAGCTGAAAGAATTATGCCCAAAATAAAAAATATCTTAACCTGTGATTAATAAATTGGTATGGAGCAAAAGCTAGCAGTTACAGTGGTCCTGAGAACTAGTGATAATGTTAGAAACAGTTACCTCTATCATTTTTAGCTATGGCTGTTACGCTGCTGTACCACCTGAGAATCTGCAGGGCAATGCAGCTGTTGTAGCCCATTAGTGGATGAAGTGGTGCTATTTTATCCATATAAGAACATATGATCTTTTACAAATAAAAGGGGGCTAAACCCACCATCTAGCCCATTTAACAGTAGATATTTCCTCTGAGGAACTTATCCAGCCATGTCCTATAAGAAGCCAAGGTATCAGATTCAAAAATATGGTTGGGTAGCTTGTTCCATACTCCTACAACCCTTTACAAAAATGCTTCTTGTCCTCACTTTTAAGTTCATTGTAGTTTTTATTAGTGTCTCATGTATGTTTCACTGTTAATTCTGAAAAAGTTGACTGGGTTGACTTTGCAAAAACCCTCAAGGATTTTGAAAACTCAGAATGCAGATGTGGTCATGCTAGAAGTAAACTTTTGGGGGTCTGGCCAGATTCTGTGGTTTGTGTGTCATGAACAGTCTCTTTTTCCAGAACCCTTTTTAGTACTTCAAATGCCATTTAACTTCTCACTACAATTCCCATTTGGGGGTATTACTGGTGAATTTGCTCCCCACGTCATAAACGACACTCCTGGTTTCATAGGGTCTTTATTAAAGTATTCAAACACAAGGAGCTACTTTATACTCAACAACAGAAAAATATGCACAAGACGAAATTAAGAGATGAATTTAGGACTGAAAACGGTACACACTTTTTTAGACAGTCCCTTGTGTCTGGAACAAACTGCCCAGACATGTTGTTAAAGACTCTATGATGAATACTCTAGTATGAACTGGAAGGTTGTGAATTCAAATTCCAAGAGGGACACTGCCCTTTTGTACTTTAGCAAGATACTTTATTTACAGTAGTAAAGGATATGTAGTAAATGCTCTGTTGTCCAAATTGGCAGAAATATAAGTTGCTTTGGACAAAAGCTCCAGCAAAATAAATAAGTACACTCTCAGGTTACTAGTAAGACAGCAACACAGGTGGCCTGTAGGGCCTCATCTCCTTTTGTATCTCTTCTTATATTCATTGTCTTAACACTAACCCATGATAAAGTCTTAGTTCAGAAATGTATAAAACAGTACTACTGTACTTGTAAAAATCATTGGAGGGAGAGTTCAGAAATATTCTGGGAAATACTCCAAACAGCTAAAACAGTTGAATTGACTATCAAATACAAATAAGAAAAAAATAAGTGAAAGTTAAGTAAGCAAGCAAGCAAGCATGGCAGCTTAGTAATACTGACAAGCAAAACTGTGAAGAGGCGTGTTCATTTACAGCCCTGAAGGAGAAGGCGTGCAAAGGCAAGTATAATAAGCTTCCAAAAAGCCAGCGCCCTTTAACTGCATTGTGGTTTCTGAATCTCGAAGCTGTAGACTTTGTGTCTTAGAATTACACTCAGTCCTGTTCTGAATTTTTGTGATCTCAACTGCAATGATTTCTTGTTTTTACAATGAGCTCATACTTATTCTCACGTTGCATTATTATCCATTATTAAAATGGGTAAGAGAATATGGCACACAAAAAAAAAACTTTGGGAATAAAAAATACATGTTTCTAACATGCAATGACATAACTGTTTTCTGTAATTAATATAAATGGTATACTGTATGTAATTACATTAAAATATTTATAGTGAAATAGAGTAATGAAAAATATTGAATACTGAGTGGCAATTAAAAATCTGTAAGAGTTTAAGTACAAACTTCTTTAAAGCACGTTATCAGCTACACTACTACTAATATATATATATTATAAAAACACTGAACTATACTGTATATGATAAAAGCGCAACTTCCTTCTTATGAAGAACAAAGTCTTAATGTTCTACTTAAAGCTTTTGGGACATGTAAGGAAGATTAGAATCTTCACTCACACTTTTGATATGACACAGTCAAACAATGCCTTTATTCATACAAGTCCAGTGTTTACCCTCACTTAACCTCGTCATTATTAATTCTGCAATGAATCAGAAAAGGTGCCGATGAAGTCATTATTGTTCCCATTTTGACATTTTTGCTGGGTCTTGTCTCTGTCAAATACCGTAGCCAAGAGAGATGGGATCATGCAGATGATGTTTCTGACTCAACTACACCAACACCCAGCCCAGTGTCCTGTAGTGTGAGAACCTGCTTTTGACTCACACAGCTCTATACATGTTCCCATTCCACAATGACTCACAGATGTTACTTGCTATGAGCCCGTCTACAGGAGGTCATAACATATTTTATCCTCTTGATTTCATGCTTGTACATATTCTGTATTGTCTTTTTGGAAATATTATTTTTTTAATAAAAACAGAATCAAGCCCAGGAAGTATCTCATAAGCAGAGAAGATGTTAGTTGTGACCGCAAACTAGTGAATTTATTCAAGAAAAGTAACAAAAAATGGAGAATAGGTCAAATACAAGCTGATACAGATATTATTTTAGTCTCTATCACAAGGTCTTTACAATTAATAATAACTGCCTTAAAGGAAGTTGAAAATAAACTGGTGTGACTGACCATGCATGGAGAACACAGTAACATGTCAGCATTCTCAGGCTAAACAAGTCAGTCAATCACTATCAATGGGAGCATCATGCATCAATATAGGTGTGTCTGAACAAGTTATTGTTAGCACCTGTTCAAAATTAATTCACTATACATTAATGCCATATAGGTTCTCATTCTAACAAATACTCACTGGGTGGCTATTTAACTTCTGCTGTCAAAGAATATACTGTAGCAGACTTTACAGATTAAATTAAAAAAAATCAATATGCTTCAATGAACATGAATGGAAATCACTCAAATCACTTTCAATACACACCTGCTTCAGAGATGATAACCTATTTATTCATTCTGACAACTCTGTAACATCCATCCATTTCAAAATGGTTTCTTCTGATTCAGGGTCATGGGGGAACAAATGTCTATCCCGACAAACAATGGACACAAGGCAGAGTGCACCCTGACCACACCACACACCAGCCCATCACAGCGCAACCACACAGACAAATGAAAAAGAAACACGCGCACACACACGCACACATACTGTATAGGAACATTTTTGTTCTAGAAGCCAATTAACTGAACACTATGTCTTTGGACTATGGGAGGAAACCAGTGCAAACACAGGCAGAACACAAAATATCCACACAGACACAACCCCAGGTCTGGAATTAAACCCAAGGCCTCAGCATTGCAAGCCATTAATACTAATCACTGTGTCACTGTGGCACCCCCCAACTCTATAACATTATCACATTAACAATTCGTAGTGTTTCTATGTGGCCAAAACTGGGATTTGAACCATTGTCTCTTAAGCGTCTGAGTAATCAGCCCATACCGTACTTGCTAAACAGTCTGTTACTGGGTGTGACGATTTTAAATGCTGTTAGTGGTCCTGGACAGTGATATGATTGTAAAGTCCAGTCTCGTCTTACACTGAGGCTTATTCCAGTTCCATAATGGTGCACCAAAACAACACGACAGGCATCTTGAATACCTGAAATGTTGAAACTACAAAAAAAGTTTAAAAATTATATCAAACACTGCTCATACAATGCTAAACCTACAATTAATTCACTTAACAGCACATTGCTAATAGATGGTGAGGAATCAGAACAAAACACTTTGTATCATTTACTGCAAATATAAATAAGTTACCATATTTTTTATAAACCCTTAGCTTTCAGTCTGGATGGATCCAAGGACAACTCCATAAACACGCAACGGTTTTGAAAGTAAAGTGGATATTTTAATGTTTTTGTTTAAACCTGTGGTTGGATACTTATTGTAAATTTTAACAACCATTACCTTGATTGCTGAATGGTACTTTGAGTAAAAAAATCTCTCTTGTATTTGTAGCTTCTATTTTTCCTCTTGTAAAAACTTCTTAAATACTGTAGTACGCATATATGGAAAATGCTCAGGATTAAGAAATGTGAATTAAATAACACATGGCCTGGTTAAAATCATTTCAAGCAGACAGATTTTTTTTTTAACTGAAGCTCAGTCAAACAAAGCTTTTTATTGACTTCAGCCACACTGGTGCAAAGAAAAGCTCTTTGCTGCATATAATACCAAAGTATTATGCACACAGGTGCTAACCACACAATAAACTTAATATATGAAGCACTAAGGCCATTAAATCATGAAGTAAACTCACAGCATCAACATTTGCAGCCAAGCACAAAATAGGTAATATAAAGTCAGAACTGCTTCTTTGATAAACCATGATAAATCGTGATTTTTGCTTTACAGCTAAGCAATTGTGTATTTATGACCATAAGATTAACACAAATGATAAAAGTAATCTAACATTTTTGTTTTTCTGGATATATTTTATTTTTGGTTAATTTCATGCATACATTTGGTAGCTTTCCGAGTACAAAAATCAATATTTGTTTGCATAAATGAGACAGTAACTGCATGAATTGAATTCTGTGACCCAATGAGGTTGCACACTCTTTGTGTAATCATCTGAAATGTTGCTAAGCCTTTTCTGCACCCACTTTGAATTCGTCCCTATTTTTGGGAAGTTCTGACTTGAATTCTTTCTTCAGCATGTAAAATTGGATTTGCATGTCTAATTGGATTTACATCTGGAGACTGAATTGACCAGTGTAAGATTTTACATTTTATTTCTTCTGATGAATTTCTTGGTTATGCCTACTGTATATGTTTTTTGCCACTGTCATACTGTGTGGTGAAATACCGCTCAATAACTATGGTAGCATTTTCCTTTTTACAGAAGCAGACAAAATATTTCTAGAACTTTATTAGGTACGCTATAGGCACATATTCAAACTTTGAACTTTGTCTTTGTTGATAATGTAACTAAGGATGACAGCACCAGAATTGATCCTCAATTTTACATAAATATTTTGGCTGTAAGGACAACACATCTTAAAATTAATTCTAACAAAGTATTTATTTTATCCAGTGGCACAGTGGAGCAGTGGTTAGCATTGCTGCCTTGCAGCACAGGGGCTCTGGGTTCATTTCTACATGGAGTTTGTATGTTCTTCTTGTGTTCCCATAGGTTTCCTCCCACAGTCCAGATGCATACTGGCAAGTCAAATGGTTTCCGGGGGAAACTGACCCTGGTGTGAATGTGAATAGGTGTGTACTATGTGTGTCCTGTAATGGACTGGCATCCCATCCAGGGTGTACCCCTTGTTCCTATTGCTTGTCAGGATAGTCTCCAGCCACTTTATTTTAAGCCACTCCAAAGTTAAATTGTAACTTTGACCTTATGCATTGGATAATGTGTCGTGCTGAAAGGTATTTGTCCCAGCTTTAAGGTCTAAAGCACGTTTTCCTCTACGATTTGACAGTACTTTGTTCACTCTATGTCTCCACCAGTCTTGATAAGCTTCCTAATCTGTTGATGAGAACCAAAACTCTGACATAATGCTTTGGTTACACACAGACAGTGACCATTACACCAGCTTTACTAAGATAACAAACCATGTTCTTTTTTATCTTCCTATAAAACAATCTCTGAAAATCTACAGAACTAATATTAATATTAGTGCAGCACCTTGGGCAGGTTTCACATCCCATTATAGATTTTTTGGGTGAAAGTATGTTAAAGCAATTAATAATTGTTTGACTTGAATTTTGTTTGATTATTTTGTTGTTCAACAGTTTGAGATGATGCACTATGGAAAACACTACTGCTATATAAAATAAAGACAAATAAGTAAAGTAATAATATTATTAATAATCCAACACAGAGTGTCCTTTGTATATTACTTGGATCCTGGATATGATATTTAAATCACAAATAAACAATCTAGGCAGCAAATGCAAACAAAAAACAATGAGATCTTGTTGTTTTCCATCATTAAAGACTAGCAGAGATCCTGTCTATACAACAAAGCAACAAAAAATCTTTCCGTTTATCCATTTCAATACCTCAACAGTAAACATCAAAGTACTGTATTTGTATTATTTGAGTCTTGTATGTTTTATAAATTATTATATTGTCTCATTATTAGATAATACTTACAAGTACACTTCTATGATAGGTCACTCTATAAAAATTATGTACAGAAGACACTGAAGGAGCAATTTTAAACGTAATTCATATAATCTTCATAAGTTTTTTTTTCCCAATTCTTACAGAAATTAATTGATGTCTTGCACATGACGTTTACTCTCTGGAACTTCAAAGACAGTTTCTACAAAGATATTTGCCATACATGTCACCTCTTAAAGTTATATTTTTTAATTATAAACATTACTAAAACATTGACCATGTGCATGGATACAAAAAAAATCTAAAGGAGACAAAACTGCAAAAATGTATATATTTGAAAGTATACTGTATTAAGGTAACATGAACAGATTATGTTCATTATAGTACACATAAAAGATAACAGAATAACGAGAAAATTGTAATTACCAGTCTTCCATAGAAAGTTGCTGTGCTTCTAGATAAAGTGCTTCCATTTATCTTTTGTGGATTGAACTTAAATGAACCAAATCCATTTGTTTTGGACGGACTTTCTGGACCTGGTAAAAAAAATAAAGACAAGCACATAGTGATACACAACATTAGATGAACACTTTCATTACTGAAAATGTTGTAGGTACTCTTGAGTTAACCTAGCAAGATGCTTTTTTAGATATTGCAAGAATGTTAAAAAAACATGTGGAGTTGCAACATAAAATGGTACTAACCCTGATTAAGAGACCAGCATTCCACAGAAAAAAAACATGTTTTACCAGTACCAGTGTCCTCTTCTGTAAATACTCTAAATGTATACTCAGTGTAGAAACTGGATGGGGATATATTCCCTTAATTAAAAGTCTCTCATTCCCATAAAAAGTTTCTAGTCTGGTATACTATTCTAGAGCTACAGATCAGAGTAACGGTGGACTAAAATAATGTTTACTTTGGTACAAAATAGTAACAAATAAAAATAAACTTAATCTTCTCATTTTTAAGGCTCAGATTCTAGCACTGCAAAATGCACATTTTACTTATTTGCAGCAGTCACTTCTCTTTGAAAATTATTGCTTTTAAAATATTTACTTTAATGGTACATTTTCTCAATTTTTTCTCAAAATACAGCCAATTTTAAATACCAAAATTACACTGAAGAGGAATATGTCTTTAGCACAAAGCTCTGAATACCCCCTGTAATAGTGTGAACATCTGCTTCTACAAATATATATCTAATAAACTTATACTCATAACCTTATAAGACTGTGGTTGTATTAAATAACTTCAAATGTATTGAAATACAAAATTAATTAACAATGTGCATTCAGTTAAATTACCTTTAAAATTTCCATTTAGTGGAATCAGTGCACAGTAAGTTCGTCTAGGTTAAATTACATAGCACGCTAATTGCCATAAAAACGACAAAAAAGTGTCAGGGAGGGAAAAAGATTCAGGGAGTGAAAGTTTGTGTTTGCATTCCTAATAGATGTCAGGGATATATTTGTTTTACCTATGTACTGTATGTACAGTATTTTTATCAGGAATAATGTACAATTAAAAAAAACTTGATTTATTAATTTAATATGTAATTTATCATGTTTAGATTTCTGTACAAGATTATTTGCGCTGACAATTCCTGGGCAGGTGGAAAACAAAAAGAAATAAACCACAATTATTAGTGCACTATAATGATCAAATAGCAAGTAATATAACTGTAGATAACCGAATAGCTAGTAGCTAGACATCTATTAATGTCTTAACACATACTTGTGAGCTCTGTAATGTCACAATCAACATTTAAGTTTCACTTCATATTTTCATATGCAGAGGCAGGAGTTTGTATGTTCTTCCTGAGTTCCATTTGGTTTATTCCCACAGTCAAAAAACGTACTGATAGTTTAACTGGCTTGTGGGAAAACTGGTCCTGGTGTGAGTGTGCGTCTATCTGCGTTTGTGTCTGTGTGTCCGCCCTCTGATCAACTGGCGTGTATGCATTGCAACTGTTGGTCGTCGTGATTGGTTCCGGACCACCCTGATATGGAAGAACCAGTAAAAAGGTGAAAGGATGGATTATGTTTTCATTTTTTCTTCACAAAATAACCAGTCTTGTGCAAACATCATGATGTAATCATTGCCTGGTGTTTAAATGGAATATTATTATTATTTATAATATTATTAAAATAATAATAAAGCAGGTCAAATATAACCAATTAACAATCTTTTTTTCACTATGTGTAAGAAAATTATACTTCTAGACTTCAGAACATTATAAATCAAGTGCTTTTGAATGACTGGATACAATGCCAATTCACACATGCTTCTATGAGTGGGGTGCACGAGCCAGAGCTCAATCATTATTTACTCTTACAAAAGAAATAGCATTTCAAATTAACTTGTGCCAGAACCAAGTAATGTAAGGAAACTACTTCAAATGACAGTTTTGTTGCAGACATTTAATCTAACATCATTATCCATTTAGAATTATCTAAATTTACTAAAATAAAAAATAATCACAATATTCTTTAGTTCAGACAAACTCTGTATTAAATGAATATGACTGACATGTTTGTTTGCTATTCAAACAAGATGTGCACATTCCCCTACCACGTAAGGTAAAGCAAAGGGCTCCTACAGTGGGAATGGAATGGAATGGAGGAGCTTCGCGCAGCAATGAACTCAAGTGAGAAAACTGACTTGATAACTCTTATGGCAGAGGTAATGGGAAAAGGTGAACAATCTTTCTCCCCAGACTTACATTTTAATACATGGTGTATGTTAGCCTGACAGTTTAAATAAAGGAAAAAGAGTTGCAATGTTCAGACATATGTATTTCACTTTGTGCTTGCTTTTGGGATACCAATGTTACAAGAGCTAGACTACAGTTTAGCTACTTTGGTAGAAATAATAAGAACAATACAATCAAATTGCTCACACATTTGTGACATGGAGACATGTGGCTTTACCCAAAGTTAGATAAAGCACAGCTGGGTAATAATTATTTTCAACTGTTCCTTTAATTACTGCTTCATTTTATGTAAAAACGTTCCTTTCTTTGATAATGGAATTTGACAAGCTGCTACCTGTCAACCTGTTCCAGTTTCACACATTAGAACATGTCTTGTTGTAAATTCTGAATTATTTTCTATGTGTATCAGTAATTTGCAATACAACTTAACTGTTATACTAATATACACCAAAATAAAAAACTCTTGTTGCCAGTTTCATTACTTCTCTCACAATTCTTTTAAACGGTTTTAATGACTTAAATAGCAGTGTACTACATGGGAGTCTAATTCAAAAGTTGATTTGAATTAAATTCTACCTACTCCTTTAACTGATGCTAATTAATTATCTGTATGTTTTTGCTACAAACACATAAGAGTCTCAATTATGTCAAGTTATACCCCCAGAGTGATAAGTATTCAGTTTGGATAGCCTAGATAAAGGAAAAAAGCACAATAAAATTATACTACTTTTTAAGACTATGTTTTATTTTCTTGGATTTGTACACAATAAAATAACACAATTTTTCCTTTACCTTAAAAAATCTTTCTGAAAGGTTGAACTTTTCAGATTTATCGAGATTTTATGCTACCACTCAGACTGCCTTCATCATCACATTAAATGTGATTTAAATAAATTTACATTCTTTATATATATAGCAGCAAGGCTTATTAATAATACAGGAATTAAGTTTGCTGCTCCCTTGCCAGTCTCTCTCTCCCTCATCTTAGTGGTGCTGGACACAGAGAGAGAGGCCATTCAATTTGGTTCAGATTTAAGGTGTTTTTTTAGCTGATGGAGTGTCCTGATAAGGAACAACTCCCAAAGCCGAGATTCTCCAGCAACCCTAATAAATGGTCATCTCTGGCACCTTACTGTCTGGGAGATTCCTTGGGAGAGTCTCATCCCAGGTTGTTTACAACCCTAATGCCAGAGAGCATTGTTACTCATCCTCCACCTTGATCAGCCAATCAGGAACTGGTAGGGGAGGGTAACCCCACGTGGGTCTCGAATGCCCACGAAACTTTCAACCAATGAACGACCGTAGTTCCTCCAGATAAAACAGGCAGCACAAGGCCCAGAGGGGGCTCCTCCAGGACATTCTCAGACTCAGCTCGGACAATCACGTGACAGCCAGTGTGTCCGAGTGCCAGGACTTTACTTTGCTCTAAGAGTCAAGAACGGAAGTCGCCCGGGCATAACCAAAGGATCCGCCCGAGGTTAGCCTAGCAGGAAGCCTCATGAACCCCCGGTACCCACCGCGAACGCTCTCCTGATCAACGAGTGAACTGTGGTCGGAACTGTCGACAGCTGAATCTCAGGCTTCAGGACTAGCGCCGACTGGTCTTCTTCCCATCTAAAGAGTGTGACTTGCTTGGACCCGCAGTCACTTTTCATGTGCACAAACTCTGCTAGGTCAGCCAGGACTAACTAGCCAGTCTTCAGAGAGCCCACTGCCAACGCGCCGCAGCAGAAATCTCTCCCTCCTTCTCCCACACCTCCACGCCGAACCAGCACTGCCTGGCACCGGGCCAGAGGATGCCGACTGGACGCAGCAACAGCCTGCCGCTGTTCCCTTGTGTCCTCTGGAGATCTGAATCCACACAGATTGGATGAGTATTCAACATTCTGCATTACAGCTCGAGAATTCAATTGTTATCTCAACCACAGTTGATATCAATTTAATTCCTATGAGTGATGTACTTGCTTTTGAGTATCTAGTGTAGAAGTTGTAATCAAAGTTCATTAACGAAACAGTATAAATGAATGGTATACTGAATGTATGTCCCCCTTGGTATCTGTAACTCTTTGTTATTGAATATATACCTTTTGTATTCTGCTAACCCTCACTCTTAAGATCTGTTATGTTTATATGCACATTTTATGCATTAATAAATGTATTGTTGTGTATCAGTATCCGTGTGTGTGCGTTGCTGAGTTATTCTGCTGGGTCGGTTTTCTAATAGCCATCAAAGAATCATTTTGTGACTTACTGCTACAATTAATAATTGTCCCAGTAAATGCACAAAACCCCTACATATATATAAGGACATGAACATTTTCATTTTATCAGGTGAGTCTTAGGCTCTTTATACATAACAGGACTCCTATGATAACAGGACATATTCTGTAAATAATCTATACATTGTAAAATATTGTAAAAAAGAAAGGGGAATTCTAAAATTTATTCCTGTCCTTACCAGGCAATGTTCCAATTCTTTGAAACAAGGGACAGAGCCATTTTTTTTAAGGGACACATTAAAAGTAGATTTTATTATGCATTTCCTTAAGTAATTAACATGATAACAAAATTCAGATTCCTCAACAAATGAGTAAATCAATTGACCTTTTACTTGTAACCATTGAGAAGGCTTACATATACCTTCAGTATAGGAAAAAAGGCAGTGAAAACATCATAATTACTAGAACAATATTTATATATTTTGATTGTTTCTCTGGTATCATTATTCATGTTATAACAACTGTTACACTAAGAACTAAAATATATTGTTACCTATCTATCTTAAACCATTATCATTCCTGAATGCTAAAAGCATTCCACATTATTATCTTAAGAAGAAATACAAAATTATTGCTTATTGTTAATTAATAACTAGTAATACGTTATACATGAACTATTCACATACCGTATTTGCCTGTGCTCTGTGACTGTGTTAGATAACATGCAGGCGACTCTTTATTAATGTTCCCAGGAGATATTTTCTTTCTGTGAGCTGACACAAGTTCCTGAGCAAACACAGCATCCACTGGATTATCGTACATGCAGTGCCAGAGTTCTAATGTAGCTTACCTGTTGGAGGTCCATCAAAGGGAACACACAGACATGTACACTCACACTATGGCCAATTTTCCCAAAAGCCAATTGACCTACTAGTATGCGTTTGGACTCAGGGAGGAAACCAGAGCACCCAGAGGAATCCCACGCAATCATGGAGAGCAAAAATATACTTCATTTCAGAGTGCAAACCCTAAAACATCATTAAGTAATAGACATGTAGCTTTTGAAAATACATTGTATCACATTCCTAGTAAGCTAAAGGTGTTTTCTAAAACATATTTATACCATTGCTCCTTCTAAGACTCAAGCTGGCACTGTGACTGCTAGAGAACTTTTGTTACAACTACTGTAGACGTACATTTTTACTGGATGACTTGGCCTTTTTTCAGGTATTAACCCATATCTGTCCGTGAAATCCATATCAGCTGAAGACCTTTCCGTGTGAGACATTTTATATACTTTTCTACTCATTCTTACAAACTGTTTTCTTTTGTAGATATCCTTTTGATGGTGGTGAGCACCCTTTCAGAACCGTTTACAAAGTAATGTTGCACTGCAATGTAGTAAATACAGTACTGTACATAAATAGTAATTGGAAAAAGTAAAGGAATACACAAAATACTACTTTTCTAAAACAAAACATTAAAAATGTTCACAACCATATGATTACATTTAGAGACTTGTGAATGTAATTGTTCTTGAGAAAAGGTTACCATACACTTGTTAAACTGGCTGTTTTCATACACCTAGACAACATTCATTTTGAGCTACTGATAGCTAGTGTGGATTTGTAGAAATGGAGGTGTAGAATGAAAAATTAGATCACAACTTATGTCAAGGGATGTCATCTGCTGAAAAAGTACATTTATTTACCCTGAAGTCAACAGACTACAAGGATCGTTCGCAGCGGCTTTGGAAAAAAAAACACCATATCAACCAAAGAAATATCATAAATGTTATTAATTTTTTTTTTATTTTGCCACAGAGTGACAACGACCTTTTTCTTTCCCTGAACTTCAGAAAATAGTGCTGAAGGGACAGTTCCTTTTCTTAAAAAGGGGTCTCATCTACAGAGTCCTAAACTACAGTGAGTGTCAATCACCAAGGAAAACAACAACACTGCATATAAAATTAATATCCTCAAGACATCCCATACACGCATAAGGGTTAATCAGCTTTCACTACAGATTCTGAAGACAATAAGGACTGATCTTCCCCACAGAAAACACTTTTCTGTCTTGCAAAAATCCAAGGTAGTCTATTCAGAATGTAAACACTCCTCTCCTGAAGAAGACAGTGTACTTTTCAGGACAGGTCTGTACTGTACATGATTTTACTGTACTGTACACCTGATGAAGGCTCCACGGCCGAAACGCTGCATTTTCTTTCTTCTCTTTTCAGCATGGAATATACCTATTACTTGTTCCTTTGCAGCCTATGCATGCTGACGCAGCTACCCACCTGAATGATTTTATCTACATCACACTGGAAAATGCGAGTTATAAATCACCATACAAAGCTAAGTCAAGAAATCAGTAACTATGCCACTTCTTGAAATTGGTGTGAAAATGTTCACAATTCTAAACATTAAAAAAAACAAATAAACACCCATTTATAATTATAGTTCACAGTACAACAACTTAAGACTTATACAACAAAGTACAGCATGTAGGATGTCCTAATCTAAATTTACTGGGCATTTTAAAAAACATATTTGTTCACGTATATTATTTTACCGAATCTGCACCATTGAAGTTTTTTTTTATTCTTTCAGAAAATAACATTTTTGACACAAGCTTTTAAATATTATGTAATGAACCGTGTGACAGATTATTATTAGATTATTATTAAATTATTATTGAATTTGTTTCAAGCTTCGAAAATTGATTAATAAAAAATATTTCTAATAATACATTTGAAGAACTGTACATAAACTGCTAGTTTTTATTTAAATTTTATCATTACTATTATAAAACCTTGGCTTGTCTTTTTTGTGAACAAAAAAATTGAAACAATTAAACCATAAACAAAGCTTGTTGAGAAATGTAATAACTCATGACGCATTAAAATATTTTTTTCTGACAAAGAAAATGGAAAGTTAAATTAATAGTATATTCCTTGTGCGTAGTTAAGATTTTAAAGGGGACTTTGCATAAGATTAATTATGTAATATTACAAATAAAACTATAATTAGGCGCCACAGAAACAGAATCTACAGTTCACATAAAACGACGCATGTAATTTGCAAAAGGGCTTGTCTGTAACCTTAGAAATTGAGGTACCGTTCAGCGTTATTATTTTTCACGACCGAAATCAGCATCCAGAAATGAAAAAATATTGTTTTTTATCATGTCTGCGCTGATTTAATTCCCAACACAACAACAACTTTTTCGTATTTGTTAAAAATACACCTAGAATGTTTTTATTATATATAATTACTGTTGTGTATAAAGGAGGCAAAAGCATTTAGATAACAAGAGGAACAATTAGGTGCTATTTTTAAAGACCTTGGCTATAATTGAACATGAGTTATTAAATTAATGTATGTATGCAAGCCCTTAAAGTAACTAAAGTAAAACGCACATTGTATCATTGCTAAGACTTCACGTGACAACATTTTTGTATGGCTATTTCCAACAAACGTTTGTCATACTACTGCTATTTGTGGGTCTTCCTCTTTAAAATACATACAGGTACAGGTAACTTAAAAACGATACAACCGTTTCTAATGCTAACAGATTTGCACACGCTTAACTTTTTTTCTACACGATAACATTTCTGTAAGCTTATGGCCATTTCTCTTTTTAAAACATAATACAATTTGAATTTTTTTTTCATAGCACACGTCTTCTTAATACTTTGCTTTCAAACCTAAAACTACTCGCCACTCTTTTGAATAACATAATGGTCACTCAAACTCTATAAACCGAACCTCAGCGCGACGAAAAGCAATCGAATTCTTACTTGTAGGAGAAACAGGTCCTCCCGAGCCATATTTGGACTTGCTTCTCTTGATTGTGTGCACCTGGTCCAGAACACGCTGTTGCCCTGACCGCAGTTTGCGATCTGAAGGTAGCGCTAAAGACGTGTCATCCACCAGTCCAATATTAGCCATTGCCGATCTGAGCGGCTCGTTAGCCATGCTGCAAGCTTTATCTTCTTGATATAGTTAAAATGGCTTTTCACCCTTTTTACCACAATAGTAACAGTGCGCTTTAATCCTATATCCCAATGTGATCCAGATGCAGTGTGCACTTCCCCTTCTTTCCCTTCCCTACAGCGTCTGAAGTTCTATAACAGACTTACTCTGTACACCTACACCTACCCTATCTATGGTACCACACCTACTCCACGCCCAGAAGCTGAAAGGCACAGTGGCGCTGTAATCTACAAGGTCGTGGCTGAAATGTTTACCTGGTCCTTGGCGGACTTTTTACTTGTAAACAATGAAATAGAATGTGTATTTTGAAATGAGGGTCCCGCTTTAATATCAATGGCAGTTAATATTTATAAAGATAAGCAGCATGCTTAAAGGAAAAGATAATGACTGCATTTTTACTTATATGCCGTGAATATGAAGTTCCAAATATGGAATTTGAGTTTTCTTTACATACTATAATGTTGAAAATATCGACTGATTATTTAATGAAAACAATTTAAGTTTCTACTTCGATCTAGGGCACAGGAATCAAGTTTCAGCTTTGGGAAACGAGCAAAGAAATTGTGATCTGGGAAGTGCAATTGAAGCGGCTAGTTTACAAAAACCACAAGAAGGCCTTTTATTTATTTATACGCCGATTTATATTTTTAAAAAATCATGTATGTGTAAAAATAGAAACATAAATAACGAAAAAGTCAGATAGAGTTGTCATAGAAAGGCTGCTTTTTACATCAGTAGTTTAAAAATATCATAAAGATTTAATATAAGATAAAAAACTATTTAAAAGTATTAACTTTTGCATTTAAAGTATTTGCATCAGGTTTAATTGGCATCTTTGCTCTTTTAAATGATAGTTTTGACAAGTGATAGTTTTTGCTTGTATTAAATAAAAGTAAAACTACTATTACTGTTGTAAGAAATAATGATTACTGAATTTGAATTAATTTCAGTTTGTTCTCAAGTGCAAAGTTACAAAAATCACCTGCTAATTCTTCAAAATGTTTTAAATGTATATATATTTTCATTTTTTTACAGCCACAGGCATTGAATACTGATAATATTGATATTTGCTTATTTAAACAGGAAACTGTATAGCATTTACGCTGGGCAGGGACTGAACACTCTTTCGTGCTAGAAAGTGGTTGTGAACATGGTCTGTTTATTACAACACAGTATGTGAAAGCTTATTTCTTCAACTTAAAAATGTCTATATAGTTGTATAAAAAAATTCACATTTTGTGTTTTACATCATAGAGTTTACTAGAAACTTAATATTCTGCTTTAATGTTTGTGGTTAAGAGTGTTCAATATACTGTACAGTACCTGGAGGATATATCAGTCAAGAACATTGTTGGACATGGTTGGTCCAGTGCTATGATCTGTGACTACACCTGTATTGTTTTTACTAAGATTTTTACCTTTACATATTTACAAAATTGATATTTGCAATTGTTCTTGAGGATCACAAGCACTGAAAAATAGTGAGAATGTCTGTCAATGTTCATAGGACTTTTGTCCTTTTAGTATTTAGAAGTAGTATCCCATCAGCATTCCTAGAAATCTGCATCCCTTATTTTAGGTTTAAATTCACACTCTAAGATACCATTAAACACACTGGGATTTTACTCTCTTAATCATACTATATGAAACTAAATTAGATCACCTGGCGATGTGAGGTACATACAACTTAACTAGCCACTGTAGAAGCACTATAAGACATAAAATATTTTGATAGCATTACAATCTCTTTTTTAATATGTTTGTTTCTGATCTTTATAATAAATTCCAGCTGAATTACACAGGAATAAACACTATATTATCGCTGTTCAAATTGTTAGATTTAGGTTGAGTTCAATTAGCATAAAAATAGCTAAAGCACAAGATAATATTTTTTTTTAGGAACACATGGACTGTTAATCAGTAATCATATGAAACTGGAGCTAATAGGGATCATTATTATGTTATTAAATAACATTGTGATATGTCCTTGACTCAGATGAAGTGTCAAAGATATTTGTTTTGTTTTTTGTCATAAACCTTATGACATTTCACTAAAGTATTTTGAGTATAAAAATCATCAGTGCATACATCAGCATTAAATTCACATTTGAAAGGTACATCTTTCCTCACCATAAAGATAACTGAAACCATAAAATATAAAGTAATATATCAAATTTTAAAAAACATAGTTTTTCTCTTTTTAATTAAAGCATATGTGTATAGTTGAGTGTTTCTCATTCTTTACTTAAATTTGATACATTTCCTAGATTTTCTCTGTACCCTGTGGAACATCAAAACATCAGTCTAAGCTTTTGTGATCATTTTCAGTTGAATACCTCAGTCTAACTCTGTTGAATAGCTCAGTATTCTGTTGAATTAAGTGATTCTATAAGAGAGAAGAATTAAAAAGATAAAGAATAATAGATCACCTGAACCTTTCAGCAGCTGTGAATATCAAATTGATTGCAAAAATATATATATTTTATCATAAATCTAATTATAGAAATAAAGAACATAAAAGTCATAAAAAACATTTACAGTTTCTTTTTTGCATAAGTAGACTGTCGAAATTTGCTATGGGTTACTTACTCTGCAGGAAGCACTGTGAAATTAAAACTGTGTTATAAAATGGTTCAGAAGTCAGTTTATGAAAAGACAGCCAAAGCACTGGGAAATAGTATGTTTCCAGAAATCATAGGATACAATTATACTTCGCAGGGAAAATGGCCCCTTTTCCTTTTAATTGGTTTTGACTGCAAAGTTAAACACATAATTTAGAACTACAATAACCCTAATCAATATAGTCCCATCTGAATAAGGTAATATATTTGCCAAGGTCAAAACACTCAAATATCCAAATGCAGATAAATCATTCTATACAGTATATTACTTATTACACTACTTAAGAATTCATTACCTTTCAGTGACTCCTTATAACTGGTGTGGTCCACACCTGTAGATACGGATTTTTAAACATTTTTGCTGTTCCCAAGGTTTCTCGTGTAATGTATACTTTATTATATTTTCACATGCACTGCATTTGTTTTAATTTTTCAATACTGTTTCCCACTCTAAACCTATGCTGCACTATGTGAAAGACCCAGTATTTCTACTGCATTATGAACATTAACAGCATTTTCTGTACAATGAGTTGTATTTTGACAACTGCAAATTCTATCACATTAATAACTAATAATGATGGTTAAAACCAACTAGAAAAGAGATTTTCAATAAGACACTTGCTGAACTATTCTCAAAATCATTTCCAGTACATTTTTAAAGATTTTATAGTCATGTTGACTGTATTGCACCAATTCAGAACCAATTTAAATTATTTTTTGCCTCTCTCTACTGTTTCTCTGTTCTTCCTAAGCTTTGGTTATATATTTTTTTCATTCAAGACATTACGTGACTTTATAGTTACCACCCTGTGGACTAATCTAATCTGTTTTCTGTGGTACACAATGCTGGGATACTACCCATTTCATCAGACATTAAATTAACATGCCACATCCATCTTAAGTTATTAGTACCACCTGATAAATCTTCTTTTGCCTTCCACTGGTATTTTAATACCATATTAGTACAAAATTATGCATTTCAGCAGCATTTTCTAGTTAATTTTGAGAAAAATCTTGTTTGTAACCATCTGTTGTTTCATTATCCCAGTATTCTGTGAGACAAAATGAAAGATGGCATTGGAGATTAATTTGTCTATATTAGATTGATGAAATACTCATATGCTCTGGTCACTAGGGATTAAAGAGCCTCAGACACTCCTTTATTTCCCCGGAACTGAGGCCTGGTTGCGAGTATCAAAAGAATACTAATCATGCAGCATGCCAACCACCACATGGACTGACATTTGCCCTAGAATGTAGATGTTGGAAATTAAAAGATTGATTAAAATTAAGTTCGAATATGTGGTTGCTTCTCCTGATGACTAGGCTTTGAGTCACAAGATCCTGTCAGTAACTTGGCTGTTTCATGGAGATGTAAATTGAGGCTTTAGACAAAACCATAAGTAAACATTTGTACTATGAGGAAGTAGCATAACCCATTTACATTACTTTAAAGTAACATGCTTACATGTTCCTTATCAGAAAGAATTTCCATTTACAGGGAAATCTCCTGTTTTCCCCTTTAAGATTGTTTTGATTGCAAATCAGAATACATCATTTAGGACTAAGAGAATCAGACCAGTTTTACCCATACAGTTCTATTTTATTCCACTTACTGTATATACTCAGGTAAACATACTAAAACAGACAATGGTCGATATCTGCTACTAAGTATTAGTAAGTATTGCTTTGAAGTGCTTTGAATACTTTGAAGTATTGCATTTCTTTATGTTACAGCTGAAGTAGAAGTGTTGTTATGCTTTTTAGAAGAATATGAAAAATTAAACTCCTACAGATAGGCAGGTGTGCAGCTCCATTATTTTCACCAGTTATCCACATATAATGCCTATGAAACTACTTAAACAGTTTCTTGCTCACTACTTTTCAGTCTTATGTCAAATCTGTTCAAACAGCACCTGTAAGCAATATTTCTGCACTTTATGAAGAACTAAATATTGCTATGACACTGTGATTTGTGATTTTTAAAAAACTTTTAATACTTTACATATATTAAAAACTGCAAGTCATATAAGCCTTACGGAATGTCTCTGTAAAACAATAATAAATAACAGTAGCGCTAAATAAATCAGGCATGACCATTTAATAATATGGACTTGGCAGTATGGTACTTTCAAGTGATCTTCTCCAGCTGTGTACTAAGGTCTTTATTTCTATTATATCATGAAGCGTTTTTGTCAAAGATAATTGGCATGCAATATAATGTTGTATTCATAAACAATCATAAGAAATGTTTGAAAAAATAAGACACACATAAATACACATAAAAATGACATTGTACACTTGCATCTAGTAAATATGCTAAATACTGTACATGCTGTTACTAGCAAGTTATATGGTTAACACCGTGGAAGGTAGTGGCATGCACATACTGTACAGTAGTATTCACAAAATGTTCCCAAACTATGCAGGTTTACACAGCTGAAAGGCAAATGTAATGAACTGAGATACATCTTTGAAAATGTTGCCATGCAGTACAAGCATTTTATTTCATCCTGCAGGCACTCCTTGTCAATAGAGAAAGGTCCCATTATCAAAGAAGAAAGGAAGAACAAAGGTCCAGATTCCAAAGGATGGATTTACTCAGAAAATATAGGTCAAAGGAATCTTTCCTAGTTTGAGCAAGTTAGAGATTAAGCCCCAATACTTTACTGGTTGTGGTTTCAGTATCTTTTATTTTAATACTAAAATCCTGACGAAGCAGATTCTGAAATTTGTGGAACATATTTTTGAGCTAACCAAATGCCATTAGGGACCTCCAAGGTACATTTTTGCAGCAACAAATATTTGAGACTTTTCTTTTAATGCATGATGTATTTTTTTAATATAAAATGTCAATGTAGAGTACTTTGGGGTATTTTTGTAATGAATGTAATTTTAACAAGAATAATTGTTTGTACATCTTCCATTTTTTTAAGTATTTTTAACTCTGAAATCTATTAAAAAAGCATTGCTTCCAAATACTCTCTGTCCTCTTTGTCCCATACTACCATCTCTGTTCCTCCTATGATAAGACTCTCCTTATCATAAGAGTTGTACTACTTTTTGAGGTACAGCCTTAAGATAAAACATTGCTAATGATTTCCATAGCACACATCTTGATAAAGACTTCACTTTTATGAATACAACTTACTTATACAGTAGGTATTAAATGCATGTCGATAGTCTTTACAAGCGGCTTATGTAGACTTTTAAGAAAAGTTTGTGAATGAAGCCATTTATTCCCTTTGCAATGGACATAATAGCTGAGATAAGATGATCCTCAGATTTAGTGCACAGTTTAGGATTAACACCTTCTCCAGGCCTCACTTTAGGCAAAGTGTTTCCATCATATTAAGTTTCAAATGATTATATTAATTTAAGCTTAGTTCCAGCAGTAAGTAATGTATACATAGACAAAGGTATATTCACATGAAATTGCGAGCCCATGTCTGCATAAAACTTTAATTAATAATGTAAGTAATTAATAAATGAACATTCATACTGCCACCCATATACAGTAAGCCCTATCAGTCTTCCTATTATTTGAATAATTTGTTAACACACCATGCTTAGACATGCTTATTAAGCCCTCAAACTATTAAATTAAAATAAAATGTCAATTTGTTGACTTGGTAAAAAGTTAAAAAAAGATCAACTAGAAGACAATAGCAATGCTTTTGTAACTCTCCCCCAATATGGACTGACCATATTTATTGTTACTTTTCATGAAATGTCATGGAGTATAGTACAAAACATTATAAAATGTAAAAACACTGTGGAAACTGGAAACAAGAAATTCAATTGCAATGCAAAGCCAACAGTAATTGAACGGAGTGTAAGAAAGTCCCTTGACTCAGTTTTAGGCCCTTATCGGGGATGTGCAGATAAGACAAGAGTGTGTGCAGATCTTAATTGCAGCTCAGCTCTTTATCAATCTTAATCATTGCATTAAATTAACAACTTTAATAATTTTGAGTGCTGGTGCGTTGAAACGACTTAGAAAACCAGCATACAGTGCTGTACACATCAGCCCTCGAGGCCCAAGATTGCCAGTCCCAGTGCTAACTATTGTGAAAATGATTACTGTATAAACCTGGGTAGAAGATATGTAGAATACTATAGCTTTTTTTTAACCAAAATAAAAGTGTTACCTATTAATCCTCTCAATCCTCTTATTCTTGTAGCTTTATTGGTTAAAGTTTTTCTTTTAAAAATAATTGACAGATATTTGTTTTAGAATTTTGGTGACACTTTCAATTAAGGACTGAAAATGACACTTTATGAATACATGTGTTAAAGCCTGTGTATACTTCAGCATAGCATTTATAAATGTGAAATGCCTTTAAAATGCATTTAAAGTTGTAATGTATTGACACAAGCAATGAGAAGATTTACATTTTACAAGATTCACAGTGTATATTAATATTTAATGAATTAATATCGTATAATTAATATGAATAAAGTCTAATTTGCATGCTGCAGAAAGGCCTGGTGCTGAGTTTGCTCTCATGTTTTGAATTAGAAATATTAATAAAGAGATATTTTTGTATTCACCATTACTGTAAATGAAAATTACAAAAAGTAGACTATAAGTAGCAAAAATAATATACAGTATATGAACCTCAATACATAATAAAAGTTGTCACTTAAAAAAAAACATTTACTTTTTTTCTTTGGAATTGTACTTACTGTATTTAGCAAAATCATAGTTTCTCTTCAGATGGGAGAGCCATATTATGCTGGCAGAGTAATGAGTGGAGGTAAAATATGAATATATACTAAGAAGAATTAAAAAAGAACTAGATAAATATTGGAACCAATAGCATTTGATGTGTGCTGAAAGTCTTGTAATACATTAAAATGAAAAAAAAATGTTTTAAGAATAAATATGAATGAATACAACACATGACAAACAAATATCTAGATTGAAAATGTAAAATTAAAAGCAAAAATAGAAATTATACAGTGAATCAGACATGCACAGCCTTGACCTGTGCAGGGGAAAGAGGGACCAATAGCATTTGATGTGTGCTGAAAGTCTTGTAATACATTAAAATGAAAAAAAATGTTTTAAGAATAAATATGAATGAATACAACACATGACAAACAAATATCTAGATTGAAAATGTAAAATTAAAAGCAAAAATAGAAATTATAAAGTGAATCAGACACGCACAGCCTTGACCTGTGCAGGGGAAAGAGGGCAGTAAGAGAGAACTTTTTTCAGTTTCTCACTGCCATTACCTCCTGGCTTTCTTCACTTTGTTTACACTCTATAAACCTCAGCTCCCAGTCACTTCTGTATCCTTACATGATACAACTAGTTACACACTGGTTCTAATGTCTTCCCATGTATTCCATACAGTATATCATACAAAGGGGTTCTCAAATGTATACGTTAATATATAACTCACTATACTGTTCCACAGCACCATTCTCTGCAGTTGTTTGTGCACTTTGCCATGCTTCAGCTCTACAGCACAGAGAGCAACAACATAGTAAAATGGTATACAGAAGACACTTTACTGTAGCATGCATTTTCCAATAAAGCATATCACTTATTTGAACCCCTTATAATCACAGTTATTAGATAATTGTTACTGTATAAATAATTTAAATACACTTTTTTGAAAATGCTCATGCATGGTGGATATTACCAATAATTACTGTATGTCTAATAATATTTTACTCAAGCACTTTAAATACAATAAGAAAGATGAAAGCAAAGAGACGGAACCCCAAACCTCTTCTAAAATGTTAAAGAAAAAAACTGTAAAGTACTCAGAAGGGTGGGTCCTATTCTAAATGAAAATGTGGGGAAGAAATCTATCCCTCCAGCGCAGGCGTGAGAAAAGACAAAAAAGATATTCATTCTGCTGAACCAGGTTGAAAGCTGTCGGGTTTTTATCTGTGTGACTAATAAACTCTTTGCCACACCCAAAAGTTTGACTTTAATTTCTCAAAAAAAGATATCTTAATAATCCTACATGTTGCTACTCTTTGCCTTTCAGCTATCTTAGTTTTTTTATACAAAGTTAGCATTGGATTGTAATACAAAGATGAACATGCAGAAATATTTAGTTAAGATTATTAAGGTTGCTGAAGAATCACAGCATCCAGCTACTCTCTGCCTGTATAGTAAGATGTTTTGGGAACATGTGAGTTAGTCTGCAGAGTGTAGAACAAACAGTTGGCCTTTCTGCACCTCATGGATGAGTGAATCTGGGCTATGTGTAAAGTAGGCCTCAATCTGTCAAGCAAATCTAAAGATATATGCATTATCAGGCATAATGGATTTGTACTTTGCATTTGCTGCCACCTCTGTCCTATTTCCTCCTCAATAAAATTAAATTCTGATGTTAGTTGTTAATTATGATGCACTGAGGTTAATTAATTCAGTAGAGCATTTTTTGTTTAATTTCCTATGCCATTTTCTAACTGACTTAATCAATGGAAAAACACCATCTGCTCCTCCGATACTGCACTTCCTTGATGACATTCATGTCTTGTGTGTCTGTGACAATACCCAGAGGCAAGGAGAAGAAAACGAGCAGAGAAACCTGCTGGGAAACCTGTAAACTGCCCTTGAGGTAATCTGTTGATCTCGTCTCTTGTAAATGGTGCATCCAGACTATAGTGAGCTCTTTAATTACTGAATCACTGCACCACACCCTGATTTTAGAGTCACGGAGCTCTGAAACACTTTGGGTGTAACCACAATTTCAGGACCTTTGCCAAGCACTCAGCTTTCATTTATATGAAGAAAAAAGAGAAAGGAAAAAAAAAATAATCCCTGGGTTCAGACATGCAGAGAAGTGTTCAGAGCATGCAGAATGTCAGAGTTTGTGTGTACAATATCTTTTTGTAATTGTGCGTACTTTTCCTGTTTCACACTGGTCTCCTAATGTCTTGTATCTATAATCATAAATTTTAACAATCTGTGAAACTACACTTTTTCATTAAAAACAGTATCAGATAATGATACCCAAAGAGCCTGCCCATGCCACTAAGACTCAATAAAACAGCACCTTATCACAGGCAATACACATAATAATAAAACTTAATTTGCACAGTGCTTTCCATTTGTTGAAACCAGCTGAAAGTGCTTTACATAAATAAAAAGTAAGAATGTGAAAAAACAGTACCCAAACTACACACTTTGTATCATATACATTAAATAATAGCATAATATAAAATGGAGACATAAAAATAGAGACAGGAAACTAAACTAATTGTTAATGGAAATAAGAGAGAAAATAATATTCAAAATAAATGATAAACAGTATATTTTACGAACAAAAATTAAATTGAATTAGACAATATATTGCCCTGTGTTCAAATTAACATGGTTATTTTATAAGAATAACTGTAAAAAGTAATTGCAAATGAACATGCATATCTAACAAATGTGGGTTGAAAAATCTTAATCTCAAGATCGGTCTTGGAGCATTACAAAATAATTTTGTTTTCCCTTTTTTTCAAGATTCAAATTCAAATTCCTTTGAATAAGTCATTGACTTATTGTGGCCATATACAATAATAATACTTAGCAAAACATTTACACAGAAACATTTGCGTTCTCATTCTCTGTCTTAACCTGACTTTTGCAGACATTAACAATAAACATTGTCTGAGAGGCTTGGTATCTGTTTCCCAGGCTGTCACATACTGGGCGCCGGGTTTACTGAGTTCCTGTTACACCCTCCTCCAGTAGGCTCAGAAGCTGTTGTAATTCTAACAGGTGTGGGAATTCTAGGATTAGATTAGTTATTTTAGGGAAGAATGTCTGTTTAATCCTGGAGTACTTCTTTCAGTAGCAACAGAACATGCATCTCTGGCTCTGTTTTTCTTGGATATCTCTCACCCTGATTAGATTCTGAAGTGGTGTGCAATGTCTTTTCAGGGCCTGATTGCATTCCAGTTTGTATTGTGTGTCTCAGTGGATGAGGTACAAGTTATTGTTTGACATATGCTATGATGTGGTTGGCTTTGTGGTGTTTTAGAAGTGCTGGCCTAAAGCTTGTTGGTATCAGTGTGGCTCAGGTCAGGGAATGTTAGGAGCAACTGGTTTAGGGAGCTCAAAGAGCTTGTGTTGGTAAGATTTCTTGAAATATACATAAAAACCTGCAATCAGATAAAAGTGTTCATTTACAGCCTGATATTTAAAAGGGACAAACGTTTTAACATTATCTAAAACAGATTAAAGTAACTGTAATATTTAAATATATTAAATGTTAGCATTTTATATTATTTCAGAATTTGAAACCTGAAGAAGGCTCCACAGCCAAAAGGTATCTCTTTTCTTTTCTTTTCAGCATGGGATAAACCTTTACCTGTTCCTTTCCAGCCTACAGTACCTACAGTGCTTGAACTATTTCAAAACTGTACTTCAGTGACACAAATCAGATTTTGACCAATGTCTTATTTTGCACATCTCTACAAAAATGCTATTAGCATTGTGATTAATAAACTAAATATGGTGAGTTTATTGGTTTAAGTCAGCAA